>NW_005190855.1:2614-3722 GCF_000239375.1 Pundamilia nyererei
CAGATGTTCGGTCACACAGTGGCTTGTTTCTGTCTTTGATTCCTTCAGCGCAGTGACCAACGTGCATGACTGTCCCATTTTTACAGAAGGTGGAGGAACCACAGACGCCACAGAAGAAATTAAAAAGTGAAAGAAACGACGAGTTTCTCTGTGTAAACAGGAAGCTGAGGACAGACCTGCAGATGTGTCGGTCTCACCGTGGGAACATTTACAGACAGTCATCAGCTTCCTCCTTTCTTCATTCACTCCCATTTAATCCAATCAATGGAGTCATGATGGCAGCAAGTGAGGAAGGCGTCCTGTTTCCAGTTCCTCCAGAGAAACCAGGAGGAGGAACTGAAGAGATCAAACTGCTTCTGGTTTGAGTCTCTGCAGCTTGAACTCTGACAAAGGTCGTCTACGATGGAGCTGCTTCCTTCATTTCAATCTGATCAATACTCTGAACTCCCGCTGTAATTTCAGCAGGTGTGATTTAACACAGATTTAATGAACAGACAGATCTGCATCGATCAGGAACTTTCCTGTTTATATCAGGAAGAGAGGGGGCACACTTAATGACCTCTTTGGGTACAGCCAGTGATTTTCAGGAGGGGCCCAGCAGTAATAAATGCATCAACTAGTTTTTCAGCATTTTACTCTGAGATGGGAAGTTCTGTTTTTGGAGACCGCAGAATCTGAATGCTTTGTTATGTTTGATTTATTTAATATTCTTATTGGTATCTGAATATTGTGCTGGAGTGGACAGGGGTTAAGGAAGAAAAAAAAGGCCCACTCCAACAAAACAAAGCACACTTAAATCATACACAACGCCTGAAAGACAAAACAGACAAAATGCAAACAAATGTACATTTTTACAGAGTGTGTTTGTGAGTGTCTGTGTATGAGTGTTTGTCATGAAACGTACTTGAAAGGTGAAATTCTGTAATGACTGTAGAAATGTAATAATTATGATGCGATTAAAAAGGAGAAACAAAGGCTGCACAGCACATCCAGGTCCTGCCAGCTGTGGCTCTGCAGCTCATGTCCCCAAAGGACAGAGACGACTGTACTGCTTAAGTGGAACGAGGCAGCTTGAGTGATTAATATGAAACTGATATGACAAAATACT
>NW_005190856.1:0-3722 GCF_000239375.1 Pundamilia nyererei
CCTCCTTTTCCTCGAATTTTCAGGATGGGTCGGGTGTGTCCTTCATGGGCCAACATATCCCAGAATTCAAAGTCCGAGCACGGCCAACTCCAGTTTCCAACAATGGCGGCCGCCACTAAGTTTTAAAATTACTCTTATTAGTCTTTCTGGGTCACAAAATAAACCTTTAACATATCTTCAGGCGAGAATGTGGATGTGTAAACTGCAACTATCTGCTCCGGCACATCATTTTCAGATCACCGCGGTCTTTCGCTACTCTGGTTAAACATAGGTTTACATCTGGCCTACCCAACCTTTTGAGGACCGGTCCACGTATCCTGCGAAAGCCAGGTCCTCAGGAGAATTCAGCCCATGAATTTGGACACAACTTCAGTGTTCCGATTACCAGTCCGGGACTGGTCACGCATGCTGACTGATAAAAAGCGCACCTCAAACACATTTCATTGCAACTTACCGGCAGTTGTCTAGACGGTTAACAGACAGATTCAAAGTTTTATTTCAAGTTAATGGTGCATTACACAGACGCAAGCAATACAAGTGAAGTGTAATAGGTCATTACTTCAAAAATTACCATTTGCATGCGCTATTATATATTATTCACCCTGTGTAAATAGCTTACCTTCACTTCTGTGGTTCGATCGGATTCGATGGAAGCTGAAGAAAGGACCCAGAATTTGCTTGCTGCCCCGCTCAGTGAAAAAGCGCAGTCTGGCACATGCGCAATTAGGAACATAAGACTCATTGTTTGGGGGTATATTTTACTGCATTTTTTAATGTAATGTTGTTACTGTTAGGAAAAGGGTATAATTAACCCATTACTTTATAATTCCTTGGCTGAGTGCAATAATAGAGTAAATTTTATATGATTTGCATAGATTATGTCTCTCTTCAAAATAGCTTTTATCAGTGTATGTAACCAAATCCTGTGTAATAAATTACAATCTAGCCACATAACAGCTCTGTTAATGTTGATTCTTTGTAAGTAATTGTTTATTTTTAAAGCTAGTTAATGTACATAAACTCCAGCATTTAGCCAGTCTACCTTTCAACTTCATCTTCTCTGGCATGTCCAGACAGCTTCCAGCATGGCTGCTGTTTTCAGGTCTCACCTAAGATGTTCCAATATGACTACTATACTACTATAGAATCATGAGGCGTATAAGAGAAAACATTCAGAGGAAGATGTGATCTATGGTGTGTACAAGTCTGCCATACTGAAAGTTTTTTTCTTACCACCTGGACCACTCAGCAGATTTACCTTCCCGTAACTTTTTCTACGTTCCTATATTTTATCACTTTTACACACAGGAGGAAAGCTGTTGCTTGGACAATCAGGCACAATGGGACTTCTACCACAAATAGCAGCTGAATTGAAAACAGCCAATCGGTGTGCAAAAAGACAGGAAGATTGGCCAAATTTAAATCAGATGAGTTTTCTGAGTTCCTGGAACTTTTGATGATGTCTCTTATAGTAACCCATGTCTTGTCTTGTTGAATTTTATATGTGTGTCCCTAACTACAGATAGAGCATTGTGCCATTAATGCAAAGAGGAAATTTGTATGCATCAAGAAATTTCTATGCTTTGGTACTTGATATTTACCCTAGGTATATTTTGTCAGACCTGCATCTTCTATCACCAGTATATTTCCTCCTTTAGAAATGTAATTGTAATTGTACAACCATCTCTACAGAGAAAACTGATAACATCTGCAGGTACATTTAGGCCTTGCAAAGCCTGTAAGCCAACAGGCAGGTTTATAATTTTAAAAATGCAAATAATTTGTAAAATATGCTGTCACACAATTAATTCCACAAAATTGCCCATAACTGAGTCTCCGCATTTGACCTTTAACTACACATACGATACACAATAATAACACTGACACCCAGTGGATCATCTCTAATGTAAGGATGGTTTCTACAACACATTGCATCTAAATTCCTGCATCTCATTGTTCCTTTTTCCTTTTTGAAATCAACGATATACCGGACTGAGCCTGACAGAAGACATTACTGTAGCTCTCTGAAGCAGTGAGGTGCAGATTGATGAAGCTGTAGTGCCCTCTACTGTTACATCATGTGTTAGAACATGAACTTCCTTGCCTGAATAGGAAAATCAGAAAATCTATATAAATATTTCCACAGATAACTTTTTTCAAGAATGATCATATTGAGTAAGTAAAATATAAATTTGTTAGGTTGCAAATATTATGTAACAATATGCTTCTCATTCTGTTCATTGGTTTTTTTTGGTTTGTTTTTTCCCCCCAGCAATTTTAATGGCTGTTTAACGACTATAATAATGTTTAATGTCTTTTTTCCATGTTTTATTGAGTTTCTAAAATTATATTAATGTAGTAACTCCTATCTCTTATGTTCTAAGAGAAAAACATGAAATCATCATAAAATGTTTTTTGTTTTTACACTATTGTTGTTTTATATGACATCACTGACTGGATTACATAATTGGACATGGACATTTATTGTGAAATTACTAATACTAATATTAATGTTAGTAATACTAATAAGACTAAACCCATAACTGTGTAATACTATTAATAAAGTGTAACTTCAGTAATATCAGTAATGGAGGCATAGTATTGATTGATTAAGTTGAATGAAGTATGAAGGATCTTTGATACCCTTCCTCCATTAGCGTACGGTGACCTTTACAGAAAGGCAAGCAGAGACGTACTGTTTGTGCTGCCTGTATACACTTTACATGGGCATCTTCACCTTTCAATTCAATTCAATTCAACTCAATTTTATTTATACAGCACCAAATCACAAATCACAACAACAGTCTTCTCAAGGTGCTTTATATTGTAAGGTCAACACGTTCTTTCTCCCACAGTGTAACACACTACACTATGTGACAAATCATTGGTATGTTACGCTTTTGGCCACCCAACATGTTTCTATGTTACACATTCAGGAACAGGAGGAAACATGAGAACCATTCTTTAAATATTGTTATTCGTTGTCTTAGTTCTCTTGATGGTTTTCTGTTTATATTTATGTCATATTCATAGTTCTTGCCCTTGGTTTCCGTCACCTTGCCTTTCCCATGTTCCTTGCTTTTCATCCAGTCAGTCATGTCTCAGTGTCGAGTCTGCGTCTCCGTGTCTGTCTTGCATTTCCTGTTTTACTTTGACAGTCTGTGTCCTGTGTCAGTGTATTCTGTTTTGCTCCATCCCTGTCTCATCATGTCTGTTTAGTCACAGCTGTGTTTCCCACCTGTTTGCCATTTCCTCATTACTCTCTGTGTGCATATAACGGCTGTGTCCCAATTCAGGGTCTGCATGCTTGAAGTACGCACACTACGCGTACTATGTACGGTGCGTACTACAAGTACGAGAAGTGCGGAAGTGAGAGGCTTGTGAAATGGGACGGTCTAGCCTTCGTTGCGCTGTTCAGGTTGCCTAGCAACCATGATACTAACCGCGAGAAACGTTACATACAGCTTTGTGTGACAGAAATGAAGGAGAAAAATGTTTTGTTGGTCATTCATTTTTGTTCTGACATCTCTTTGATTAGTTGAGTATCTGAGGCTGAGACCACAGGACTGTAAAACATGATTGTTGGGCTTCATTTCTGTGCTGAACAGTCATGTAAGATTAGTGAGTAAATAACAATTAGTTAATGTTGTTCATGAGACTAAAATCATCTCACTGTGGTAATGTAAATATAATATGGCCAATATTATAGTATTGTCAGATTA
>NW_005190857.1:0-1680 GCF_000239375.1 Pundamilia nyererei
CACACACGCACGCACGCACGCACGCACGCACGCACAGTGACAGTTTGTTTTCAGTGTTTAAATGACTGGTTATCAAACAGAAACAGCTGATATCACATGTGGCCTTTGTCACGTGTGCTTGTGTTTAGAGCAGTTGCATCACAGTAGATCGGTACCTCCCCTGCTTTATTTTGAGCCTACAGCTCCCTTTGCTGGTCAATAGAACTCGTTACAACAACAAACCTGGCAAAAGCAAAAGTCAAGATTCAAAGATTCAAAGTGTTTATTGTCATGTGTACAGAAGAAATAGCATTTCTCTGTGCAATGAAATTCTTCCTTTGCTGTCCATAAACAAATGCCAAATTAGGTTGAAGGAACAAGATAAATAAGGATAAAAATAAGACAAGACATTAAGATAAATAAAGATAAACATAAGGATAAAAATAATGAAAGATAAATAAATAAGTACAAAAGTAACTACGTGAAGACAAGTGAGGTATGCAGATGTCGATGTAGATGGATGTATAATGTATTTATGGAAATACAGCGGGTTGAAATAAAACGTAACATTATATTATTACTTTAAATAAAAGTGGGGAACTTGATCCTAAAGCGAAACTTTTTTTTATTCTTTTATACAATCTGACAGAGTTAAACTAGTTATCAATTATATATATATAAAAAAATGAGGGCACTTGTAATTTAGCTATTTTGTGACAGATGTTTCGCACTTTTTTGTTTGTTGATTAGAGGCGGTGTTCATGGTGTAGCTGATGGAGGTGTAGGGAACAGCATAATCAGGATCAGCCTGCACGGTGAAGACAACATAAAGATTGCTCAGTAATGTGTAAAATGTAGAATCAACATATCAAGTACTAGTACAAGTACTAGTGGTCAGTAAAGTCAAAGTTATTCAGATTTCTTAACTCGTCTTGTGTAACCCCAACTCTACGGATGTTGAGGATGTGCCACAAGCACTTGTTGATGAAGATCTGTATCTTGCTCGTAATGGGGTTGGTCACCCGTCACGTCTTGGACCCATACAGGAGGACTCCTTTCATATTGGTGTTAAAGATGCGGATCTTGCTGCGCTGAGATAAGGCTTTGGAGTTCCAGATGGGTCCCAGGACATTGAATGCAAGCCTTGCTTTGTTGATCCGGCTCCTATACGTCTTCATCTGCGCTGCCATCGCTGTTGTCTACACTTCCTAGGTAGGCGAAGCGGTCGGTTTCCACTAAGTCTTCTCCCTGTAGCTGCAGTGGATGTTTTTGTCGGTTGTTCAGCTGCATCACCTCTGTTTTTCTAAATTTGATCTTCAGGCCAGTCTTTTCTACCTCCTCAACGAGCCGGGTAAGCTTGGACTGTGCATGTTGCTGCTTATGGCACAGAAGGCTGACGTCTTCTGCAAAATCCAGGTCCTCCAGCTGTTTGGTGAAGGTCTACTGGATATCAGTAATGCTGCCTTCTGTGGTTCTTCTCATGACAATCAGGAAGAGTGTCAGTGACAGCATGCAGCCTTGCCTCACTCTGGTTTTCACTGCAAAGTGGTTGGTCAGTTTTCCGTTGGGGGTGATCTGGCAGGATGAGTCTTTGTATAGTTGTTTGATGATCTTTTTGAGCTTTTGTGGGATTCCATAGTGCTGCATCAGTTTTCAAATGGTCTCCCTGTTGAAGGCTTTGTCAAAGTTGATGATGATTGT
>NW_005190857.1:2356-3720 GCF_000239375.1 Pundamilia nyererei
AGAATATGAACAGCGGCCTCTTGCGCCAAAGTCCAGCATCTGATTGTTGCTCTGTAGGAACATGAGACTTACCTCCCTCTTTCCTTCTTACACATCACTACATCTCTACATGATGTTGTCTACTGAATGCAAACAATTTAGTTTTTTAAATTTTACTTATTCTTGGAAAGAAAACTTTAGTATACTTATTATTTTAGCCTGTTTTCTTTTACTTGTTCGGCGTTAGTGATCTGATCATAGCCAAAGTAATCCATCACCGACCGCTGATAGGCGCAGGGTACTGTTCAACACTGACCAGCGCTGTTTTATCTTTTGGGGACACTCTCCAAGTAAAGGAATGGAAGTGACATCATCTTAAAATTACCATCACACAATTTTTTGTTTTGTTTTTAATAACAGGATGAAGTTATTGTAAGAATCAAACTTCAAACACATGGATTATCTTTAGGCCGTTTTATTGTAACACTGAGGGCTGAGGAATTTCAAATTCCCGTGTATGATCTGTACATATGGTTTTTGACAATAAAGCTGACTTTGATTGGTTACTTTTCCAATATACAGGTAAAATGAGCCACAAACTCAGTTTAAAAAAAATGCTTTAATTCACAATTACTCAGATTCAAAGTAAAATATTACAGAATACAAAATTAAAATAGAAAAATGATGTTATGCAAATTAAGCAGCTCAACACAGAGATACTAAAAAAAAAGAGTTACAGTGACATCACACAAAGACATTGAAACATTCTTACCACTTGTATTTCTTTAATTGTCTAGACTGACACTGTGAAATACACTGTGTGTACTGCATAGTCTATGTTAAGGGTATCTATTTAGAGTTAACTCTAACTTGATGGCTAACTATTATACTGCATTACACAAATGTTTCAATGATAAAACACTAAAATGGGCTTTCCCTTTCAAACAATATTATGAATATACCTACTTCCATATATTGGTCATTTCAAGTTTATTACATTTTACTCAAAACGCTCAATGTGCTTCAAAAAGAGGAAGAAAAAAAGTCCTGAGATTATACAGTGCATGACAGTTACTTAACAAACATATAAAAAAGCTGTAGGATCGGTTTCAGATCAAACCAAATTTAATATTAGATAATCAGAGTAAATACGAAAAATTGTAAGTCTTTAAATTAAGTCTTTATTTATTAAGGGAAATAAAGTCACCCAAGCCTACTATGTTAAATTAAAAATTTCTTGTTAAATTAAAAATTAACTGTAACTGCTGGTTACTCCCAGTTATCATCTGTCTGACAAAGTGAAGTAGATTAAAAGATCCCAAAAGGCAACACAACCACGATCTAAAGAAACATCTGAGAAACAAAGTCACTATTAGTCTCTAAAG
>NW_005190858.1:0-3719 GCF_000239375.1 Pundamilia nyererei
TTTTGCCTGTAGCTATCCTTTCCATTCCTTATCAGTCCCCTCAACTCACTCTGCACCCTTTTCAACTCCTCTTTGGATTTGAAGGCCCTCCTCTTCTGCTGAAGGACAGCTTTAATTTCTGGGGTAATCCAAGGTTTGTTGTTGGAGAAACACCGTATAGTCCTGGTAGGTATGGTGTTATCCACACAGAAATTAATATAGTCAGTGATGCATGTAGTAAGGCTGTCGATGTCCTCTCCGTGGTCGTCACCAGAGATGGGCAGTAATCCAATTACTTTTTCAAGTAACGAGTAAAGTAAGGGATTACTATTGCAAAAACGGTGTAATTAGATTACCGTTACTTTCCCGTAGGAACGCTGCGTTACCGCGTTACTAAAACCATGATTTTTTTTGCGAGAATGTCTCATGACAGTGACGTAAGCGAAAATAGGTTTAAATGTTAAACTAATTTCTTCCAGTCAGGGAATGGTGCATATATTTACATTTTTGCTTGATGCATAAAGTTAAAAGATTAAAACTAATAAAACAAGTTTTAAACAGAGACTTTTCCATTTGATTACATTTTGTATGATGGATTATGCAGAAAAAGTAGAATTGGGCTGAAAGATCTATCGCTTTATCACCTCTTCAGGTTGTAAATCGTATTTTTAAAAAGTAACTAAGTAGCTAAGTAATTAATTACTTTTGAAAATAAGTAATCAGTAAAATAACTGGATTACTTTTTGGGGGAAGTAATCAGTAATTAGTTACTTTTTTCAAGTAACTTGACCAACACTGGTCGTCACAGATCACCTCCCACACAGTCGACTCAAAACAATCCTTAAGGAAAAACAAGAAGAAAAACACTCAGTAACAGCCATCAAATGCACTGTAGTTTCAGCACAGCAGCCATCCACAGGGTCATATTTTTAAGTATACAAGTTTAAGGTCTTTGGGACACTGCTTCTCTCTTTTTGCTAAGTCACCTCTGTCTCAGCAGGGGCTGTATGCTATATGCTGTAAGCCTAGTTGTGATTGTCAAACTGAGCATAACGACCTTTCCCTACAGAAACGAAACAGGATGTGTCAACAGCTTTTATTTGTTCAGAAAAATACTCTCCCCAAATCTGTTGCCCATGAGCATAACAAAACCTACTGCCACTGAGTAGTATATATGAAATAAAGTTATTACAGTTTGGTAGAAAACACATACGGATCACAAATGCTGACTATATAACAAGATGATCTTTAAATTGTACTTTTAAAGGAAAAGAGAAGTCCAGTCAAACCAGTTTTCTTTTCTGTTAACAATGACCTGTTGTTCAGTAAAATACTCCCCTCGTAAGTCTGTTGCCTGTAAGCAGCACAGGATTGTGTGTGTGTGTGTGTGTGTGCGTGTGTGGGGGGGGGGGGGGGGGGGGTTCAGAGTGTGACCCCATAAAGACTTCCCTAAACCTGCTGGTCTGGAAGTCCAGAAGTTCATCTAAACAAAAGGCACCTAGACTAAAACTGACATAGTTACGTTTTTCCTACCATGAAACAAAGAGAAGATACGATCTCTCCCATGCTCCAAGGATGTGCCAGAGCACTCTGGAATTCACACAAAGTCTTGTAGTGAACAACAGCCTAAGTTATCAAAAGGTCAACATGTAGTATTCTACCATATGCAAACTTATATCATTAAAAGATTATACTGACTACTAAGTACAATTTTTCTATTGACACTGAGATCCCGACGAGGCCTCCTTGCAAGTAAATTGATCGATCGCTGTTGCCTTGTTTTTCTTTCATGGGAATAAGTCCTTGATACAGCGTTGGTCTGTGTTTAGACCCAACAATAAGGCTTATAGGTTCAGAAATTGGTCAAACTACCAAGAAGTTGAGTTATGAAAATAACCCAGCATTTTTTAGTATGTATGCCATTATGTTTTTGTTTTTGTTGGCTATTTTCCTGCAAAGAAAAATGAGGTAATCTATCTTTTTCTGTGGAAAAAATGTAGAAAATGTAAAATGAATTAATAGGATGTATTATTATTTAGTTCACAGCAGTTAGTAGGTATTTCATCCTGTTCTTCATGTAGTGGAAACAACACTTGTGATACTGTAGTTTTTATAGTTTGGGGCCCTCTGGAGATAAGTCCAATTTAAATAATGACCCTTCACAATCCTTCTGTGAATTTTTCCATTTTATGCACTATAAATACTGAGTGCGGTTCAACTGGCAACCATGTATGAATTTTGTTTAAATTTTAAACATGGAAGATTTAGACTACAGTACTTTTTTTTTTTTCATTTCATTTTTAACAAATTTCTTGTTATTCTCATCATTAACACTAACACAGGTTTGTGGCCAGGAATCTAATGGTAAATGGTTGCTGTCTCTCAAGAGGTACAAATAAAACTGGTTTTACTGGACTTGTGCATTCAACTGACTTAAACAATGGCACCGGAGATAATGTAAAAAAAATATACATATGTATGTTCCCCATACAGGTTGTACCAGTTTAAGACACTCCATTTTGTGCTCCCTGTCTTTTTTCTTTTGATTAATTGGAAAAACATTTTGTTTTGAACATGTCAATGAAATTTCTTGAGAACCCACAGACATGATCAAATCTATGGAAAGTTCATAGAAGGGGCCAACTGAACCTTCAGGATTTGAAAACTGTTTGTGTAGAAGAATCAGTTAAAATCACACTTGATGCATGTGACTAGTTTCTCCATACAGGAGGTGTGTTGAAGCTGTCATCACCAGCAAAGGATTTTGTATGAAATATTAAATACATTTCTGTAAACATATTCGATACTTGACTGGTCTTTCAGTTTTCATTATTACGCAATTTTTATGGACCGCTATGGGTTGATTTATTTGAATGTGTTGATTCGATGGGTTGCTACCAACATGCCAGTAGCACCTTTAGAAATACTTTTACTTAGAAAATTGGAGATGTGTTCAATACTCATGTCACCTTCTGTATGCTACACTATACTGTCACTCAGTTCTAAAGCTACTTCCCACCAATGTCCATCTGCCTTAATTAAGATAGGCACAATTTTATGACATAATGGTTTAAGTTTCAATGGTAAAAACATTCTTTAAGCTATAGATTGGAGAAATTAATCCTAGATGCCACTAGATCATTTTGATGTTTGGGTCAAAGTATAGGATAGTATAGGAGGAGTTGCAGATGTAGCTTAGACTTTGGATAAAATGAATCAAGCTTTCACATTCACAGATTTACATCAATTGATCTTAATTGTAAAAATGAGCAATAGACTTTGTTGGTCTAAAACAGTTTTGAGCAGTTTATAATTTATGGATATGGCAGGTTATACAGGAAATGAATGTAAGATAATGAAAATATCTTACATGAAATAAGATTTATCTTTATTTATCCCAAGGTTGGGCTCACGATTTTTTTTTTTCTTCAAAAAGGTCTAATCCTGTCAACCAGCCATCCCTTTCTCCTCCATCAGAACGCCGCTTAAGAAGAAAATGACAGGGCTGTTTTCCCTAACAATGAGGTAGGAGCGTGGGCCAAGATGGTGGTGCTGTTGGTTGGAGTGTGTGTGCGTGTGTGTGTGTCTGTGTGTGTGTGTGTGTGTGTGTGTGTGTGTGTGTGTGGGGGGGGGGGGGATTGTGAGTACAGAAACTGGATTTTGAATTGTGAGTTGACAACAAACGAGACTCTTCCATTGTAATCAGAGGAGGATTGATTTCACTTTTCCTGATTCTATTT
>NW_005190859.1:0-1185 GCF_000239375.1 Pundamilia nyererei
TGCAGGGTCACCGTTCCAGGCATGGTTTGCTGGGCCTTACACCGTGGTACAGAAACTGTCTGAACAGAATTATCTGATTGCTACCCCAGATCGCCGGAAAAGAAATCAGCTTTGCCATGTTAATTTGTTGAAACCCTATCATGTTCGTCCCTAATCCGTCGGTCTGTCGGGCTCTTTCGTTTCTCCTTCCACGTCGAGTCCAGGGTTGACTGCTTGTACAATGGCACAGTCAGATTGTGGGGGTGGGGATGTGGCAGCACCTGATGATCCTTTATTGCTGGGTCGTCTGAAGAATTCAGAAACTCTTCAGAACTTGGATGTGCTGTTGGGCCATTTACCTGTTGACAAATGTGCAGAACTGTCTGCATTAATTAAAAGGTATCCAACCTTGTTTAGGGACACACCTTCTAAAACAACTTTGATAGAGCATGATATTGATGTGGGTGATGCGAAACCAATCCGGCAGAGGTTCTACAGGGTCTCTGAGGAAAAGAGGAAAATAATTGATAAGGAAGTTCATTACATGTTGGAAAACAACATTGCAGTGCCGTCGTCATCAAGCTGGGCTTCCACTTGTTTGTTGGTTGAAAAAGCTGATAAATCACCACGTTGTTGCACAGACTTTCGTAAAGTAAATGCAGTGACCAAACCCGATTCCTATCCTTTGCCTCATATTGACGACTGTATTGACCAAGTTGGTGCAGCAGAATATGTGAGCAAGTTTGATCTGTTGAAGGGATATTGGCAGGTGCCACTGACTCCCAGAGCTCAGGAAATATCTGCTTTCATCACGCCATCTGGTCTTTGTTCATATACAGTCATGGGTTTTGGTTTACGCAATGCTCCAGCTACATTTCAGCGACTCATGAATATGGTTGTTAATCGGCTGAAAGGCTGTGCTATTTACCTAGATGACGTGGTGGTATATAGTAGCACCTGGGAGGATCATCTGGATCGTATTCGCACTCTGCTTGAACGACTAGTTTGGGGAAATCTGACTATCAACCTGGCAGAATGTGAATTTGCAAAAGCAACTGTGACCTATCTTGGTAAGGTTGTGGGCCAAGGTTATGTGAGGCCAGTTGATGCAAAGGTGTTGGCCTTCAAGGAGTTCCCTGTTCCAGTAACCAGAAAAAGAACTCATGAGATTTTTGACTCTGGTCGGTTATTATTGCTGTTTAGCAA
>NW_005190859.1:2080-3719 GCF_000239375.1 Pundamilia nyererei
ATCCACTCACACTAACTTGCATTAACATCTGTTTAACTTACTGTTATCAAATCGCATCTTAAGTGTGATATCATAGCAGAATTAACAACGTCACTCTCCGTCAGTGGTTTGATTGGAATGTTTCCGGGGTTTTTTTGGTTTTTTTTCTTCTCTTCTCTTCCCCCTCTTGTTTTAATACTGCTCACCCTTGTCCTTGGTTTCTTTCTTTCTTTCTTTTTTCTTTCACTGCTTCGATAACCTGCTTCCACACTCATCCACAAACAACATCCTTTATTTCGACACATATGCACCGCACGGTCACGCACAGTCATGCGCTCAACGGCAGCACATTTACATCAGTCAGACAGCGCACACAGTCATATAGGATTCACACACTTAAGACAAGCCTACTCGTATTAGTAAATATGCACACACATTTTTTTCTCTCTCCTCTTTATTTATGAACAAGTGATGTATTCTCTCCACCTGTCTAAGCGACACACAGCATACACCCCTAGTTATACACAAACATCTATGGTTGCACTAAGGTTCGTTACATGGAATGTAAATGGAGCTGGCTCCAGAGAAAAGAGGTTAAAAATATTTAACCAACTCAAAAGACTACAGGCAGATGTTGTCCTTTTACAAGAGACCCACAGACTTCTTAGAGGTTCCAATGGACTTAAAACACCATGTATCATAATAAATATCTAATAATATCTAATAATATCATAACAGCAGCAGATATTCAGTATATCAGTAGAATTCAGTCCATCATAGGTTCAGTGCTGTTAACTATTTTTTCTGTTATTTTCTGGATTTGTTAATAAGGATGAACACATCTGTGTGTGTGTTTAAACATGCCCCACTGCAGCACATTAGTAAGACAGAACAAACAAAAACCCTTTTCCCGTAAAGGCAAATCAAACAAGACAAATAGAATAACATGGGGTAATACTGCTGGGTCCAGAGTGTCAGAGATAATGACTCATTCTCAGCAATGTTACAATTTAAAAACCAGACTAGAAATCCCTCCACACTCAGCAGTGTGACTGTCACTGCTGTTATTTCAGCAGTTTGATCTGTGGTGTTTACCAAAGTGCAACAAAAGCTGTTTAACATGTTTCATTTTGAATTCTTACAGAAACATTATTATATTTGTCTTTTAAGCAAATATAGCAGTCTGTAACATCACTGATGAATGCATCAGTTGTGTTTGAGCCTGTTATCACCCCACAAACGTTTGTTTAGTCCTTCCCGAGAAATAACGTCACAAACATGGCAGTCAGACATCCCACGCTGGGTAAAGGGCACTGTTGGTAGCTACACTTAATGTAACGCCCAGTGATTTTAGAGAATATCAGTAGTTACACACTACAGTGGGATATCCCACCACTGACGGTAAGAAAATGCACATTATTAAGTAAAACAGGCACATTCGAAACAGAAATAACTTTTTGTAACAGCCGAATTAAACTCTGAGCTGATTTAGAAACATCACCTCGGAGCACTGTATGTTACTGTAATGTTTTACACTGAATGACAAACTTTACTGTTGTCTATAGTTTAGTGTTCAGTGCTGAAAGCAGGATTGGGATTTTGTAAATGTGTAAGTGATTGACTTTGTGGAGATCAGAGTACATGAGTGCGTTTCAAACAC
>NW_005190860.1:0-3718 GCF_000239375.1 Pundamilia nyererei
GAAAATGTACCAATTGCTTGTGAAAACTGCGCCAAACCAATTTAAAAAAACTGTAAGAAGGGTCCCAAGTCCTTCCAGTCACCACCTGGGATAAATCTTCTCATGTGTCCGTGAGAAGGAGGAAGTTCCCACCTCTGAACTTGTGCACTTCTTAGAAGTCTAACTTCTGTTCTAAAGTAATTTAAATTAATTTAAAAAACAATCAAAACTCTGACCGAAGGTTTTAATCGATGTAGGTCCAACCTTATAACCAATAGGGACTTAAATCCCTCAAAGAAATAACCAATTACCTATTCTACGGTCTTTTCTTAACACACACATTAACTTCTTTTTTCTCTTTCACCATTAAATACCATATTACCTTTAACTCACTACTGTCATTCTCAAAGTTTCATTATTGTTACCCCAAAGCTTTACTTTTATTCTCAGAAATTAACCAAAATCAACACAAACATTCACCAGTAATCTACTGAACAGACTTTAGTTTTACCACTACTGAGCCAATTTAATAGTGAAGATCATTAACTCGGCGAACAGATAATTTAGAATTCATCCAATTTGCACACTTTGCTTTAACAGGCTGTGTATTGTATTTGTATTTGTATTGTCGAGCCAGCTCTCCATTCGCTTCATTTTACGATTTCACCTTAAGCCGAATTTGTCCTCTCAGCCGTAAAAGAATCCTGGGTTTTCGGCACCAAATAATAAATCTGGTTCTTGTCATTCTTTTACTGAATAAAGAGAACACGACTCAGTTATTTAAAATATTTATAATTATTTATTCAATCATCTTCCGGAAGATAGAGACATGCACAGCCCAAAGCCAGTTGCAAATCTCTAGCATTAGAAGCCAAAAATGTGTATCATATAGGTGTTATTTTGGTCCTTTACACGTCACACATAGTTTCGATCAAAACAACTTTTTCTGGGCTGACCTGATGTGTGTGTGTTTGTGTGTGTTACATAGTTCCGCTTTTTCTCCCTGTACTGGTTTCCTGTATTTTATTAATATGCCTCTGTAGCTCTGCACTAAACTTCCTGTTCTTCAGTCTGACTGAGCACTTGGTTTATGAGTCAAAGCTGGCCTTGCTTTACACTTTACACTTATTTATAATCCAAACCACTGGGTTTTTTATATATTTGTACTGGTTTACAGAAACAAACAAGTAGCACCCGGCGACGTTTTTATTACAACATGCTGATGTCTGACCTTTGAACTATTACCTTAAAGCATGAAATCTTTGGCCTCTATGAGCTGTAAAAGCTTCAGATTTTAAGATATATTCATGCAGTGTGAGATTTTGCGAAGAGTTATGGTGTCATTGTGATGTCACAGGGTGTTGTTTTGAAACAAAGTATGTTGCACAGCTCTCTCTCTATGTCCTTTCATATGCGTAATTATTTATTTAATAAAAACTAAGTGAAAATGCAGAAAACTATATCCTTACTGCTTCCATATGAATTACAGTTAGGATTTTTTTTCTTTTCTTAATGTTGCTTTGTATTCCCACTATAGTACATTTTAAATGATAAGAAATTGAAGTGCGTAGTTCCAACTTTAATTCAAGGACTTTTGGATAAACTGTTTAGTAATTAAAGTGATATTTCTATACAAAAGGTCGTGTCACATACAATACAACTACGGCACTGCTGAGCACTGAAAGACAATCATTTCTTGCTCGAACAAAGTGTAGGACAGCACAATCACACCAACCAGGGAGCATTCACACATGGCGTGGTTTGATACATTTGAACTGTACACAAAATATGTGTATGGTATTAGTAAGGTATGGTATTAGCAGGACACACACAGTAAAGACCATGAGAGGCCACAAAAATGATGTGCAGTGCATTTTGGGCCTAATAGTCGGGGCAGTACACACATCTTTTTTCTTTCTATGTGAAAGGCTAGAAACAGTAACCTATTTTAAGATACTCAAAATTAAATACACAAACTAAAATAATTTTAATACAATGATTTACCATCACAGCCACCTTCAATTTACTTAATGATGGCAGCTTCAGTTCCTCCTTTGTTATTTGTTGTTGGGTTTTTTGTATTAAAAAAGTGAAAGCATCCTCTTTCTGAGCATTCGGCACAAACCAGTTCTGGGTAGAGGAAGTACTCAGAACAAGGAAGGAGGAAGAAAAAGAAAGAATGAAAAAGATGCTTAAGGTTTTAGAGTTTGTTGATCTGTGGAATTCAAGAATGTGTCAGCACAATGTCAATGACGAAAGCCATCAGTTTCAGAAACTCTTATTATTCACAAGTGCAAAACTAAATATAAAAAAGATAATTAAAACAAAGCTCTAAATCTTAGACTCCACAGGAGTCATTTACCATTTATGAGTTTAATTACAAAAAAGGTATGGCTTGTTTGTTCTCTAAAAAGAACATGGAAGCTAAAAAAAACCCCCACAAGACCTCTGGAATAATGTTCTTTGGACATAAAAAAAGAATGAGGTGGAGGTGTTAGGTGTGCAATGTTTGACAAAATCCAAACCCAGCAGAACAACTTAAACACCTCACAGCATGACACAGTGTTGGATTGGTGAAGAGTTGGGCTTATTTTTGCAAGCACGAGACATTTTAACTTAGCAGTTATTGAGTTGACTGTAAACTCCTGTGTATGTCAAAGCACTCGAGAGTAAAGTTTGTGATACCATCTGTCCAACAGTTAAAATTTGATAGAAACAGAGTCATGCAACAGGAAGATGAAGCACAAATGAATAGCTGGAAAAGAAAAAAAAATCAAGGTTCTGTCATAGTCAAAGTCGAGGCCTCAGCTGGACTTAAATGATCTATCAGGACTTCAACCCTGTGCATAAACCATTCATGACAAAATCTGTAATTTCAATCAGTAGATTACATGTACATTTTCCAAATAATTTTATTACATAAGTGAATGTAAAACATTACTGTAAACAACCACAGCAGACCTAACGACATTTTACTGCTTTCAGCATACTTTTATTTACACTTTGCTCACGGTTGGTATATACACACACACACAGCTGCAGCTCTCCCGCTGCCAGCTCAACATACCAACAACAACACCCACCACAGGCAAGAACAGCTTTTTATGCCGGCGAGGAATGATAGCAGATGCCAAGCAGGTGCGTCCATCTCACTTGAAGTTTGCGTTTTAGTAGGTAAAGGTGAATGCTTGGACATGAATTGAGCTGTGGTTTGGGGAAGGCCTCGCAGGGGACTGGCGACAGCTCCTGGCCCTGACAGATCCCCATGCACTAAATAGAAGTGAAGACATTAAAGAATTGAAAACAAGGAGGGAGGGAGGGTGGGGCATGAAATGAGAACAGCTTGCAGAACTGGTGGAACCTATATAGATGACAACCGGAAGGAGCGTCTTTAGAGGCGTGGTCCCGCTCCTGAAATTCCGATAGATAATCTCCAATTATTTTCTGTCTTCACTTCCTTTCAGTGGAAAAAATGTACAGGATTGTCCTGCTGGGAGACAGTAAAGCTGGGAAAAGGAGCCTAGCAAACACCATGTTTGGAGAAGATGCATTTATAGTTAACACTGAATGCCAAACAGAGTCCAAATCTCTCCATGGAAGAAGGATTACCCTGATTAACACTCAATTCAATTCAATTCAATTCAATTCAGTTTTATTTATATGGCACCAAATCACAACAACAGTCACTTCAAGGTGCTTTATATTGTACAGTAGACCCTACAATAATAGATACAGAGAA
>NW_005190861.1:0-1112 GCF_000239375.1 Pundamilia nyererei
ATTAAATATGTGCTTTAACGGAAGCATTTATTATCACTACATGTCTTAAATACACAATAGTTAGAATATATAAATATGGGAAATTTTTTTCACATTACATTTTTATGTAAAAATTTAAATTTAATCTAAAAGATTAAAACAAAGATTCAGAGAATAATGTCACAGACAACATCATGTAGAGCAACAACACATCAAATAGTGAAAAACAGCCGATTTAAAACAGCACCCGTAATACTGTGAGACGCTAGCTGTTTTGCCATTAGTGTAGATGTTGGGTATCCAAGAGTCCACATTTCCCACATGCTCTTTATGTTACACCTTCAACTCGAGTTACTTATGTTGTAGCATTGAACAGAGGCCTCTTCTCATCCCTTGTCCCGTGCCTTCTTATTACAGTAGCCAACCTCTCATCAGTGTGTCCTGGTTTCTCAACACCTGACGCAGCTCTTGGTAATGCGGGTGACGCCCAAGCTGGTATGGCTTCTGTTATCTGTCTCTTGTTCATACCTCAGGTAGGTTCAGTTAGCATGGGGGGACTATCATAGGGAACCTTACTGGAAACAGACACCCTGGTCGGGAGTCTGAAACTTCAAAGGCGAGTTGTGTTAACAGTACACTATCCAGCTGCATATATACATATATACACAAATGTGTTTTAGGAAGAATATAATATCTCAGACCTGTTTAGTTCAACTGTTGCAGATCTACAGGTTTTGTGACTTTTGGCGGAGCCATAATTGAGCATTAAATCTCTCAGCAGAGTTGACTATTATTTAGTTCGTATCAGGTAGACTTTACTATCACCACGATGTCTAAAGAAACAGACTCTTCACAGTTAATCATTCATTGATACAATGAAGTATTTTTACTTCTTTCTGTATGAGAAACCACAGAAATGACTTCCTTTTGTTGACACCAGTTAACTGTAGTCTGAGACTGATCAGACCTCTCACCACAGTGTGTCCTGGTTTGGCTAACAGAAGTGTTCATGTTGTTAGAACAAGTTTGCTTTGTGCTCTGTGGTGAAGCGTCTCAGTCTGCATTAAAAGAAAATGGCAGCTTTGTGGTCTTTTGACTTCTATTCTCACTGCTTTCTGGCAACATGTTTTTCA
>NW_005190861.1:2444-3713 GCF_000239375.1 Pundamilia nyererei
TTAAACGTGGACTTAAAATCACCAATAATAATATAATGGTTTCTGTTGCTCTCATAGTAGTGATCTGTTTTCTATGTTAGATTAATAAAACTTTTTTCTAATTTGTTTTCTTTGTGTGGTTCTGTGGGTTTTACTGAGACCTCATATGGAAAATTGGACTTATCCCAGTTTAGTTGTGGCTAACAAATACACGGGTCATTTCACTGGATAAAATTAAGAATAAGCATTAAACTGGAACAGCAGCAAGATTCAGTGAATGTAACCAGTAAAGAAGGGGTTAGCACTGAGAGTGTGTCAATAAGTTTGAGGTCTCTATTTCCTCAGTCACATAGAAAATAGGTGTATTTTTTATTTTAATTTTAGGCAGACGAGAGAAACAAAACTGAATAGATATGAATCCTTACATCTCTCTATTGTATTTATATATTGATTGCAATTAATATAAACTAAAGTAATTTTTACATGTTAGGTAGGACTTCAGAAAATTATGAAGGTTTTTCAGCTGTACTGGAACAAAAAAACAAAAAAACAGGTAGACCCAGCTGACTCAGACAGCTGAGTGTTTACTGATAAGTAACAAACTTATGAACATGTGACCCAGAGTGGATTTCCTGAACCAGCACAGAGTCCGCACCTCAGACAAGTTTGAAACAGACATGATTCCCATTTTTAAATGTGCTGCAACCTTTCGGTGAAACAGGTTACAGGAGAGCTGCTATATAACAGCAGTTAAACATTTTAAGATGCACTATTTAGACCATAAAACCAATGTAGCCAATGTGTAGGTTTAGGTTACATTTTACCTACATGCTGAAGAAAAATCAAATGGAATGACTAGTAGGGTATCATGAAATAAAAGCAAGATATGTGTTATTTTATCATCATTAGTGTTAGTTTAATTAAGTTTTTTTTTTTTTTAGAAAAACAATTCTTCCATTGTTTATATATCAGAAGTATTACACTGTCTCCACAGTCTGTTTCACCAAGTCAATCTTTATGCATACTTAAACATAAAACTGTCACTGTATCAGGAACTGCACATGTACAAATATTTCCCTCTACTGGCCATAACCATGTGGAAGGATGTGTCACAGTCTGGCTTAGGCAGTATGAAGTGAGATAGAGGTCCCAAATGCAGCCACGCAAAACAAAACTTTACTATTAACCCTTTAATACCGGTCGGAGCAGGCACGCTCCATTTTGCGTAACTATTTTTAAATCTCTGTAGATGTCATGGTCCTGGGTCGTTGACCCAGCGTTTTGTGTTTT
>NW_005190862.1:0-1196 GCF_000239375.1 Pundamilia nyererei
AGGTGGACAGCCTACTATCTGCATCTCTCTACAGAGACAAAAACTACTACTATGATAAGAGGGGCACCTTAATTTCAGCTTAATGTTTTATTACTTTTGTGTAATATATCAGAGACTGTGATATATTAGAGCTATTGCATTTTATTCAGGCCTTCACCTATCAATAATTCTAGTCTATCAATTGTTCCATCGATTGAAGAATCAAATAGCAATAATTAATATTCAAAAGAGGAAAAAAAGGTCTTTCAAAATAAACTGGTCAGTGGTTTCCGTTTTAGAAATGTGTTTTAATAGTTGTACTGCATACATATAACCATGCATACCTAAATTATTTCATTTCACACACGATATTAAAATGAAAGAAAGCTTAAATGCAAAAATGAATAAACAATAATAATAATCAAGTACAGCAATGTCAAATAAAACAAGGTTTACATGTACCTGAAATAATGCATTAAATGTTTTACAGTGTTCTAACTCCTGGGTGACGTAGGTTATAGTGTTTTTTAATAGTTTATGTGTGCAGTGAGTGAGTTTGTGTCTGTAAGCCTCTAAAGGACTATGTGGTGGCTGCAGAGAAGAAATGTGAGCATGTCAGCATTCTGATGTTGTCCTGTGCTTTCATGACTTCATTTGATGGTGTAGACGTTTTACTGTCCCATGTCCAACTTTATTGGCCTGCTGAGGGAAAAAAGGTTTTACAAAATGTAAAATTTAATACAGTTTATTAATATAATATATTGTTTCTCTTTAAATATGAAAAAATGTTCCAAAAAACTTACAAAAAATAAATAATCTAGTGAATATGTGCCCCTGCTTGCTACATGTACCTCAGTGAGCTACTTGATTTAAACATCAAATGAGATTACATAGATCAAAGTTACATTTTAAAGGAGGCGACATTAACAAACATGTGCAGCAGGACAAACCTTAATGTGCTGAATTTACTGAAGAGCCTCAGTGTCAGTTTTGTGACTGAACGTTATGTGTTTTTTTTGCAACTGGTGGCAAATGTACTTGTTTCTGTTTCAGGAGGACAATATTTAAACGAGTCATAAAAATGTGAATTAATAGTCTGTGGAACACAATTTAATGTAAATTGGATGGTTTATTTTCAGTAGCGTAATATATTATAGTTTGCTCAATATTCACTTGCATGGATGCTCAAAGCTGTTATCGCAGTGCCAAAACGTTGT
>NW_005190862.1:2887-3709 GCF_000239375.1 Pundamilia nyererei
GCTCTAGGAGGCAGGGAAGGCAAGGCTGAATAACTACGTTTTTAATCAAGATTTAAAAGATTGAATTGAATCAGACGCGTGAAGAGCTTGACGGAGATTATTCTAGAGGTAGGATGCAACAGAGGCGAATACGTGGTCACCTCTGGTCTTAAGGCGACATCTAGGTTGCACCAGGAGCATTTGGCCTGCTGATCTACGCGCTCTCCCACGGGTATTAAAAGCTGAGGACATCCGTAAGAAAGCCGGGCGTGGTGTTATTTATGATTTTAAAAGTGAGCTTTAAGATTTTAAAATCAATGCAATATTAAATGTAAAGCCAGTGCAGGTCGCAGAGAACTGGAGTAATAGACTCAAACCTACCAGTTCCGGTTAAGAGACGTGCAGCAGCATTTTGAACGAGCTGCAGTCTGTAAACAAGGGCAGAATGGAGACCAGTATAGAGGGAATTAGAGTAATCTAATCTTGATGTAACAAAGGCATGGATAAGTTTTTCCAGGTCCTTACATGGTAAGTAGGGCTTGGCCTTAGAGATTAGATGCAATTGATAGAAACCAGATTTAACTACAGAGGACACATGTTTGTCCAGCTTGAAGGAACTGTCCAAGACAACACCCAAGTTCCTCACAGTGTCAGAAAGGGAGTCAGCAAAGAGCCCAAACATACCAGTTACTTCAGCCCGAGAGGAGGGACAATCAAAGATTACAATTTCTGTCTTCTTATCATTTAAAATGAGGGAATTGCTCAGTAGCCAGTTTTTAACTTCACTCATACATTTAAAGAAGTGGTGCAATGACGATGTGACATCACCAGCCAGTTTAAAAT
>NW_005190863.1:0-1224 GCF_000239375.1 Pundamilia nyererei
GCTGCGTTTAAAAAAATAGCTGCAAAAAACTTTGTTTTTTTGCATAACTCAGTTACTTTTTTGAAGAAGTAACTATATAATTAATTGCCCAACATTGGTCATTATTTACTGTATTTTGCAGACAGAGAGTTACAGGACTCTCTCCCAGACCACAGACTTATAATACAAGTCAGAGCTTTATAATTTTTTTTAAAAAGAAT
Organism: Pundamilia nyererei; assembly: GCF_000239375.1. Classification (NCBI taxonomy): domain Eukaryota; kingdom Metazoa; phylum Chordata; class Actinopteri; order Cichliformes; family Cichlidae; genus Pundamilia; species Pundamilia nyererei. The sequence goes on from NW_005190863.1 coordinate 201, forward strand.
TAAGTTGTGTTTTCAAAATTGGAGTTCAAGTTATTTTTACTTCCAATAGTGTTAACATACTACACAGGTCAATGACTAGATTTTTTTAAGTTTTCATTGTAAGAGGGTTAAAGCAGTTAATTAAAAGTAGTCTAACATAAATATAAATGCTATAATTTGATTATTTTAATAAACCATGTAACTTGGATGGATTAGATGCTGGTGTGACCACAGTGCACAAGTCTGATGTCGCTCACAGTGGTCAAAGGGATCGCTCAGGGAGTTTGTGTGTTCACTCAGACACATGAAAAATTAGAGGCAACATTGCTGAGGACATACACAGACTATGAAAGATTTCCCGAATGCAATCAACACTGTGAAGAAGATGGTTTCAAATGGTAATAGGAAGGCAATGCTGGGATTTGAACCCAGGATCTCCTGTTTACTATACAGGCGCTTTGACCAGCTAAGCCACAGTGCCTCCTGCTGTCAGGCAAACCGGCAATACCTGGTTTTACCTGGTACTGCAGAAGGCGACAAGTTCAATTTTTGGGCACTATGAATGTTGGCATTCAGAAAATAGTGCTTGAAAATTAAAGCGGATTCTTAGCTTGCCTCCTGGTTACTCACCAAACCCTTTAAATACTGTCAGAACCATGTAACTCGATTCTTATCTGTGTAATTATTAAAATAAGTAACTCTTTGACCCTCGTGTTTTACCTTCTTACAGGCTGTTTCTTTTTGTTAAGGTCAAAAGATTAAAGCATATTTCTGATAAACTCTTAATTTAAAACCAAACAGAGATGACAAAGCTTTTTATTCTCTCGCTTTACATTTGCAGGATAATAAATAACATCCAGGGTCAAATTTCAGTGAATAAATTTTAATTTTGGAGACTTTGCTAAACATGACAGGCTGTTAGTGAAGAGCAGTAGGACCACCACCACCGTCGAATGATGCACAGAAGACAAACGGTGTGCTCGTCCGTGTGAACTTCAGATGTCATGAGAAGCTGTTTAATGTTCAGGTTGCAGATTTTCATCGC
>NW_005190863.1:2606-3708 GCF_000239375.1 Pundamilia nyererei
TGAAAATAAGTAATCAGTAAAGTAACGGGATTGCTTTTTTGGGGAAGTAATCAGTAATTAGTTACTGATTACTTTTTTCAAGTAACTTGACCAACACTGTATATATCAGAGAGAGAAGATACAATCTTTCTTATGACCTTAGGACGTGTGTGAGGTATGCCAGAACACTCAGGAAAAGAAGTGTACGTCCTACCATCTCATGGTACACAGAGTAACCATACCAAGCTTATATCAAACTGTAGCAGTAGTATGACTGCCCTTACACTGCAACCTGAACACTACAATGACCTCAAGCCTCACTGACAGCAGATAAAGAGTTGCATCAGCAGGGGGCAGCATGATCCTAAGCTGTTCTTAGCTCTGAAGGCTGGAGGTTCAGAGATAACTCCAAAAATGTATTCCTCATAAACTTGCACACAATGGGAAAACCTACAGAACTTCTTTTTTCTTTTCATTAAGGTGTGTTAGATCTGCACTCGCAGGCCCCGCTGGTTCAGAGACTTATCACCGTGAACGAAGCAAGATAGTTAAAGCTCAGCCTATTTTTAATTGCAAGCTGCAAGCTCTGCCCCCAACCTCAGATGACTCCAGCTCTGGCCTCTGCTTACAGTCTTTTTATTGAAATGCATACATTTACACAGTTTTAACTTTTAACAGTCATTAAAACTAGAAAAGTGCTGTGTAAGGCTACGTCCACATCGTTTTCTCTCCGTTTTGGCCTCCCGTCCACATTGAGATGGCGTTTTCCCCAAGGAAAAACGCAGCATTTTGAAAATGCTCTCGAAAACGAATACATTTGAAGACGGTGCATTTGCGTCGCAGTGTGGACAGTGAAAACTGAGACTTTCGAAAACAATGACGCATTTTAGTCATGTGATGTAGTCATGTGACCAATTTAACAAAGATAGCGGAGGGCATTATACAGCAGTTGTTTTGTCTGCTCTCAATTTTCACAGCCCTATTAAAGATTAATATCAGTTTGTACATGCTCCAGATAGCTTTTCTTCAAACCTTTTACTTTTGTGTTACTCGCAGCAACAACTCCACCTCATTGTTAGTCCATTTAAAAAATGTGTTGCTTTTCCTCAACATTTTGCCGCAA
>NW_005190864.1:0-1155 GCF_000239375.1 Pundamilia nyererei
CAATGTTTCTGAACTTTCGTAAAGTTCCTTTTATATGTTTAATAAAATTTGTTTCATGTGCTAAAAAGACAAAATCTGTTAAATTGTTTCTATATCATTAACATAAACATGTAATAAAAATGACTTCATCACTGCCAGAGATGATTCAGTGATAATGAATAATCACTAAAAATGATCAAAGTTTTTGTGTTCAACTAAAACTAATCAACTGCTTTGATTACACTCTGGTTTGTTCCTGAATGGCTTCAGGGCCCTGTGGTGAGGTGGGGGGGGGGGGGGGGGTCACTTGAACAATGGAGACCTGGACCTGTAGGTCCTGTTCTGTCTCATCCAATCAGCACGCAGCTCTCACGATATAAAGCAGCCTAAAGGGCAGAGTCCCACAGTTCACACTGAGAACATCACCCAGACCATGATGGATGGAAGCAGGACCACAGAGCACAGATCCAGCAGCCAGACTCCATCCAGTCCCAACAACAAGACTCTGACCTCCAGGACACCTCCTGTCCTCTCCTCATGTACCGTCAGCCAGACACGCTTCTACTTCTCTCCGATGGACATCTCTGACTGCAGGGACAAACTGCAGACGCTGAGCCGTGGTCAGGACTTCCAGGAGCTGGCTCGGGAGCTGGCTCTGCACTTTGACCAGCACGTGTGCGCTCACTGCCTGGCTGTGGACGGTCTGCAGGAGGCCAGCGATGTCGAGGAAACAGACCTGTGAAAGTCTTCCACCACGTCCACAGCAGCTCCACGTCAGCCGGATGTTCACCCCACAAACCAAACGGTCCTTTTAAAGACCAAACACCCACAACTAAGAGCTCTCCAACAACAGCACTCTCATTTCTATCACTGCTGTCTGGACACGTCTGATCTTCATGTTCCTTTATGCTTCAGATGTAATCAATACCAGTTATTGATTACATCATTAACTGGCTGTTTAACAAGTTTCATGCAGAAGAATAAATTTGAGCCATTCAGTAAAACAAAGATGATCGAATCAACCTTGTTGGATTCATATTCAGAGCGATCAGTCAGATCATCTTTACTTTGCATAACTCTAACCCTGCATTTTTGTTTTTTATTCATCTCAAACTAAACGATATTTCTACAAAGTTTGAGCAACAACAGAAAGCACCATAAAACATCCTCATCGCT
>NW_005190864.1:2729-3705 GCF_000239375.1 Pundamilia nyererei
TGTGTATCTGGAATGAATTTTAGGTCTCTACGTCCATCCCATGGGGAATGGGAGCAGTAACAAAGGTGTTGCGTTTATATTTTTGTTGAGTGTATATTATTGTGAAGCACTTTGTGGTTCTTATCCTGTAAAGAGTGCTTTATAAATGAAGTTATTATTAGTATGTTTCATGGTTTTTCTCCAAGTTCAGATAAAAATCATGGCGACAGGATGTGATGAAGAGCAGGGGGAACAGAATCAGCTGCTCTGCCTCCATCATACTCCGCCCAGAGACTGATGGAGGCTGTCGATCAGTTATTGGACTAACATTGGATTTGAACTTCAACCTTTTCAATATTGATTTAAAGCAGCTGAACAATGAGTAAAAGAGGAGGGACTGCTCAGTTATTGGTTAAAAAAAAAATGAAACATGAATTATTTTATTGTTGCCATGGAGATTGGATGAGTCAAACAGTTTGAAATAAAATCCATGAAGGTGCTGCTCTCCCTCCCTACCTGCTGCACGGGGTGGGTTTTTTTTCATCCAATCAGCATGAAGCACGAGGTGAGGCAACGCTCTGAACCAGCTCCCAGTCAGCCTGCACTTTATTCACACACAGAGCTTCTTGGAAGCACCAACACCTCCACCTAAGAGCTGGAATCCAGAAATATTCTGGTTTTCCTTAAATGTCACAATCCCAGAAACAAAAACACTACATGAGACACAAACTGTGCTGCTGATGAAAATGTGACACACACCACTCAGGTTATTAAAAGCTCACTGGAGAAAGAAGTCAGTAAAGCCTCAGCTCTGAGTTTGCAGCAGATCCATTCAGACAGATCAGCGTCACATGTTTGTCCCCACAGTGAGAGACGTCCATCAGAGGCAGAGTGAAGCAGAGGCGTGTCTGGCTGACGGTGGACGAGGAGAGAATATAACTGTTGTGATTATATTGCATTTTCTGACATACTGAAAATCTGCAGCATCAGCAGGAAC
>NW_005190865.1:0-968 GCF_000239375.1 Pundamilia nyererei
GACTCCTTTAGGACCCCTGTAAACCCCTGTTTTTGGTTTGCATTGAAAAAGGAAAATAAAATCTGTTTTGAATATCCTTCCTTCAAAAAGGAGGACTGGGTGTGGTATTTTGCATTGCTCATTGCTCACTGACTTGTCAGTCACAAGTAGTCAGCCAGTGATCAACCAATTTCACAGTCTGGCCCACTCTTCCTCGTCACATCTGGTTTCTTGCAGCCAAGATGGTGATGCAGGAACACTGAACTCAAGGCTTCAAAATGGGACAAACCAACAGATGATGTCATTGTAGCTACAACCATCTTTTATACTGCCTATGTTCAACAGCACCTGGCAATTCATCTTTTAGCATTTACTATAATTTTAATATAATAAACTCTATCTATATAATTTTACTTTTCTACCACTTAAAGAATACCCCAGCTTAAACTATTAGCACTAAAATAACATTGTAAATGTAGTACACTGAAAACAAACACATGGTGATATATTCAATTATTTTAGAGTGTATTTTTTTTAAAGGATCAGGATATAAAACATTTGCAGAGGTTTCTAATATATTGTCAACAGTGTAGCATGGGCTGACTAGCATCTATTTCACCTAAGTGCAAATAATATAAAGTGTGTGCTTTGGCTGTAAGGCTGACAATCTGCAAATCATATATAAATGCGTGGGAAGAATAATAATGGGAACAAGAAGATTTGCCATAGAGTTTATTAACTTTGGTGAAATTATAAACGGGTGTCATCTCAGTCATCTGCAGTGCATCTACAAAGTATTCAGCGCTTCACTCGTTCCACATTTTGTCATGTTATTCCAAAAGAGATTACATTCATTTTTCACCAAAAAACATTTGCTTGACATTCTTGAAAAATGAATAAAAAATATAAATATGACAAGTATTCACAGCCTTTGCCATGGCAATCAAAATTAAGCTCACGGGCATCCTGTTTCCACAGATCAGCTGTCA
>NW_005190865.1:3187-3704 GCF_000239375.1 Pundamilia nyererei
TGATTTAGCAGTCAGTTGTTCTTATGGATATAAATGTTTCTGCATTTTTAAGTTTTAAATCAGTAAACCTCTTTCTTTTTCCACTCATTGCTATCATTTTCTTCTCTCATTTCCTCTGCATTACTAACATCTTTCCTTCTTTGCAGTCTCTACATTCATGTTCTTTCTCTACTCTCCTTTCCTCTCCTCATTGATCCATTTGTCATCTTCTCACCACTCTTCATCCCATCTTTCCTCCTTTCCCCTCCTTGTTTTGCGTGAGGTCAGGATAATGGTACTAATTTGTGTGTATGCGTGCGCTTGTCCCCTATTTGTCCCCTACTAGCTTTGACACCACCGACCTACACATACTGCTGTATCAACAACAGCAACTCATACACGTACACACATCACAAGTGACGGCATCTGAAGATACCTTAACAAGATAGTTTACACTGAAAGAGAATGCAGGAAAGGAAAGCGAGGGTTGAAGAGGAGGGAAACTATCGAGGTAGTACATCACAGGTTTTTTTTTTTT
>NW_005190866.1:0-3702 GCF_000239375.1 Pundamilia nyererei
GCTTTCGCGGTCGTCCACGTCCACGGTCAAGGCGAAGCTGCCTTTGCTGCGCCCGGGGCACCATCCGCTGTCCCCGGTGCATTGTGATACAGCTACCCACACGTAGGGCGCGTAGCCGTACGGTTTATCGCCACGGTTGCGCGTGTTGACAACAGGACTACACGTAGCTGCAAACAGTACGCTGTAAAGGACACACGCTCTAACGATCATAGCGGTTCAAACGAGTGTCGGGGTAGGGGATATGGTGGGAGAACGCGCGTCTCGGTGGCGATGACGCGTCTAAGGGCGGTTGTTATAATAGTATCACCTGTACACGCCGCTACAGGAGAGGATGTCCTCCGGTTGTGCCGCCGGCGTCGTCTGCGGACTTGTGTTTCAGTAGCGATCGACACGCGGCCGTGAGTCCGATGAATTGTTTTACGGCGTCGTTGTGGATTTTGGCCCAGTCTTGATCGGGCAACAGGATCTTCTGGCCCATGTGGGTAGTGACCTGATTCATTATGTGCAACGAAGTGCGATTCGCCAGGGTGTACGAGCGGGATATCATGTCGATAGACATGTTCTGTAGCACGCCGACCATATTATCCTCCGACGCCACACTGTGACCCAGGTGCACGTTGACCTCTTCGACCGTGAACGCGTGTCCGCTTGCCAACAAAAACGGTCTAACCTCGTGTGGTTTCAGCACCCTGATCGCGTCGACGGTGTTTCGGTCCAGCGCACACAGCCTACATTGTTGGGGCGGACACAGCCGCATGTCCGTGATGCCCGGCTGCTGATCCGCGTTCATTTTCATGTAAAGCATGGGATATTGTTTCTGCACAAATTTGTCCACATCATCGTTATGTTGGTGCACCGCGGCGTTTGGTTGATCAGCCGGGTCTGGGAACGAGCTGAACACGGGATCCGAGGCCATCCCGGCCGAATACCCCGGGTTTCCAGGTGAGGGTGCCACGCTACTCTCGTCTTCGTCGGGTGCGTCCGATCGCATTGGTGAGTTCGCTATACTAATGGAGCCCGCGGCCTCGTTTGCGCACTCGTCGAACCCTGACATAGCAGCGTCGCTGCTCATTGTCTCCGTAGGCGCAGAGCGACATCGATACCAGAACGATGTCCGCAGGTCTGTCTCTGTCGAATCATCCGTCGACATCTTGTGCCCCGCGACTGGAACGCTCATCCGTGGCCGGGTTTATACAGTGTGACAGGCCGACGGTGTCCGGGGGATTGCTAGCGGTGTGCTGCGATCGATTTCGGAGGGGCAACGTGTGCTTACACCGAGAGCCCGGCGCCGTAATCGCCGTGTTGGACAGCGAACAGTGTAAATGGTGCAAAGGGGGTAGCGTGTCAGCGCGCCCGGATGGACTAGGAGGCGATCTATACGCCAGCAAGTATTTCCAAGCGGTGTTTCGTGTCAAGGTGTCGGAAGCCACGAGATTAACGGAGCTCATCACGGAGTTGGCGTGCACACAAGAGACGCCAGTGGACCATCGCGAACTGCCCGTCACCGGAACCCCTCCGTACTGCACGATAGCCGACGTGCGGCACATATCGAGCGTAGCCCTCGCCGCGCTGCACGTCTTCGACGAGGACTTTGTGTGGGGGGACAACCTGACCTTCAACACGAGAGGACATCTGAGCTAGCTTCGCCATGGCAGCCTCGCCCTCGTCCACGCCGCAATGCGACTCGGGTACGGGTCCTGTATTTGCTACCAAAGACGGTTGTGCGTACGTACGGGTCCGACAGGACGACAGCGTGCGAGCCGTTGTCAACATGTCAAGCATGGCCCTAGTGGCCTACGCGACGCCCGAAGACTATCCGCCCGGACCGCTCCGATGTGACCGGTCTCTGTTTGTGCCGATCTACTGCAACGAATGCTATGGGACGCAGGAGTCACATTACGCGCGCGAACTAAAGGAGATCGGCGCGTCGGACGGGTCGTTTGTCGTCGGCATGTGTAGCGTGTACGGTGTGGCGACCGGAGAACACTACCCGGATTCCAGACAGGAATACATTGTGCCGAACGAGCTGGCGTACTCCGGAGCGTGTCACCCAATGCCGGGGAGAGCCCTGTTCATGCACAAGGCGGAGAACGACATCGGACTCGTCAAGTGTTACTGGCACGTGCACAGTCGCTCCAGCAACAAGACGTTCCTGTACTGCTGCGTGGCTAGGGCCGACACCGAGTACGCGGCGGGCGTTGTTAAACCAGAAACGAACGTGGGATTCAGCTTGGGAACCACAGGCGACAACGCCAAAGGCCCCGTCACGGAAGAGTGTAGTCTGGTGTCCTGGCCCATGAGACCGGGGTGTTTCTGCGTGCTGGTATCCGCGAAAGACCTGGCCGCGACGATGACGCGCATGGGCTTCTCCGTCGCGAAGACCCGCACGCTGGACGCGGGCGCTAACCCGCCCGCAACAGAGGACGATCGTGGTACGCTTGGTCCCCTGTTGGCAGGGGGGCAGGGCGAACGGGACGACGATGCTCACCTGAGCAAGATTATGTCCGATCAGCTAGCTGAAATTCGGGTGCTGAAAGACATGTTGGAAGCCATGAAAGTGCAAAATCACTTATTTACCCGTCTGCTAAAGGGTCCGGATAAAGACGCGTTGTTTACCCTGCGAGGCGCAGAAGATTTTAGTCGACGAACGGGCGTCGAAACCAAACTGTGCGCGGGTGACACGGACATAGCTGCAGACACACAGGTTTTGACAGAGACCCGCTGCGCCAACAACACCGGACACATGGCAGCTACTCAAGCTCAGATGGAAGAGCTGTTAAAGCTCCTCCAGAAACAGCAGCCTCAGCAGCAGGACACTCCGTACGCCAACCCGTACGCCGCTGCATATCATCACGCGGCACCCGGGCCGCTGTACATGCCTTACCCGCACCTACATCCGCAGAACCCCGCGTCTTTCTATCGAAAAGACGGACTCCTCGGGTTAACCTCCGCCGCGAGCATGCAGCATCCCGCTGCGGACATGCGCCATCCCGCTGCGGACAGAGAGGCACATCGACACGAACCCCTGACAGCCGAACAGAGGAGGGAAATAGCCATGGCGTACAACCGCGAAGAAGCGGAGAAGCAGGCAGTTATCCAGAAACAGCAAGAGCTCATGATAGAGTCCATCACGGCTAACATAAAGGACGCGCTGAAAAATCAGGCGCCCAAGCCTAGCGCGGTCGAGTCTCAACCCGAACAGTATGAAACACTTCGCACGCTGGCTAGGGATATGCCATACAAACGCACAGCGGCGGCTCGGAAAAACGAGTTGGCCGACATCGAAGCGTCCGATATTGCAGCGCTTATGCGCGAGCTGCGCGAGATACGGGAGATGACCAAGGACGCGCGCGCTGTGACCGGCAACCGCAACGCACCCGACATCCCTAACGCAACCGACCCACCGCAGAATAGCGGTGCTAAAGTCGTGGACATGGAAACCGAGTCCGGCGACCTGCACGCAGCCGACTCTCGATCTCAGACAGCTGGTAAACAACAGGCGGGGTACTCCAGCGCCAGCCAAACGGAAAGGGGGGGGTCGACGAAAGAATATGTGACTGATTTCATATCGGCGGTGGTGTCAAGGGCTTGAAATGTGTGTATGGGTACTGTTGGTGCTACATGTGTGCTTGTTGTAGCCAGATAGTTTTTGTGTATATGGAAATAAAAAGAATACAAGGATAACGGCTTACATGGTCTTAT
>NW_005190867.1:0-3701 GCF_000239375.1 Pundamilia nyererei
AGCTTTGATATTAATGAGTTTTTTGGGTTCATTGAGAACATGGTTGTTGTTCAATAATAAAATTATTCCTCAAAAATACAACTTGCCTAATAATTCTTAACTCCCTGTATTTAATACATTCTGATCTTTGCCCTTTAACAGGTGACCTGCTGATATGTGATTGAACAGCTGTGCATTTTCAATACAGCTTTCATATTTTTCCATGTTTAATTCCTACAGACTGGAAATCAGCAGATCAATACTCGATATTCTATGGATTCTCCTCATTGATCTAAGGCTTGTTTCCATTTACTTCATATTAATCGCAGCTGTATTACCGATCACCCAATCAATCGATCAATAATCAGATCCAGTTTATTTATACAGCACATTTAAAAACAAAGTACAAAAACAAAACAAGATTGTAAACAAAAGACAAAACGACTCACGTTAAAACAAAGCGCATCAACTCACACCGATCAAACGCTACTGGAAAAAAAGTGTTCTCAAAAGAGACTTGAAAACAGTGAAGATGCCTGTCTATTACTCAAAGGCAACGCATTCCAAAGTTTGGGAGCCACAGCTGAAAAAGCTCATCCTCCTCTAAGTTTCAGACAATTTTTGGGACAAAGCAGCTGGTCAGCTGATCTAAGGGCCGCGAGGGAGCATGAGGCTGAAGTAGATCAGAAAGGGACGGAGGAGAAAGACTGTTCATGAGCCAAAGTTAGGACTGCTGTGATAAACAGGAAGTCGAGGAAGAGAGGACAGGATCGGTGAGACATGTTCATGCCTGTGTGTGAGAGACGAGCAGCAACATTTTGAACAAGCTGAAAACGTGAGAGGGACGCTTGGTGCACGCTTCATGGTCCCATATATCCCACAATTCATAGCGCGGCGGTAGGTGTGGATAATTTTGCCGCAAAATACGGCAGAAGGGAACGGCCAAGAGTGAACTGTCAAAAGTAAGTACTGAATATGACGTCACTTATTTATGTGCGAATGTTTAATAACGAAGAACATTAAAACATTGCTGTTAGCCACATGTCGGCACAGTTATGTGACATTAGTGATGTTTGTGCTTTCAGCGTTAACTTGGTTTTAAAGCCTCTACATATATATATCTCATAATAATCGGACAATACATATAATATTGTCCATATTATATTTACATTACCACAGTGGGATGATTTTAGTCTCATGACCGACATCAGCTAATTGTTATTTACTAGCTAATCTTGAAATGACTGTTGAGGAATGAAGCCCAACAATCATGTTTTACAGTCCCGTGTTCTCAGCCTCAGATACTCATCAAAGTGACGTCATGACAAAAATGAATGACCAATAAAACATTTTTCTCCTTCATTTCTGTCACACAAAGCTGTATGTAACATTTCTTGCGGTTAGTATCATGGTTGCTAGGCAACCTGAACAAAAATGACATCACTTCCGGTTTCGGGCAGGTCATGGCGGACCTGTGATAGTTCGTGCTGACATCTATTCCAATGTAGGAAGTGTTTTGAACAGGTGATCGGCAAAAAAAAAAAAAAAAAAAAAGAACAGCTGATCGGCAAGGCGTGTTTCTGGAATATTATGTTTTTGTTGCTGCAAGCGCTTTTTATGCAGTTTTTGCAAAGCTATATGTGGAAGGCAACTGTGACCTAGGAAGCTGATGCCATAAGATGTAAGTACAACTTCTCCGGTTTCATATGCAAAAAAAATTATTGTGCTAGCTCATGTGGTTGCAGTGCTAACAGGATTTAAAAGTAGTTGCACAAAACGGAGCGTGCCCGCTCTGATCGGTTTTACAGGGTTAATCATACGCCCAAACAGGTGAGTCACCCGAGGGTGTTTTTTGTTATCCAGCTTCACTGAACCAGCCAGCATGCTCAGGTCATAGGACAGCGGTCATCAGCTCTGTAAGTCAGTAAGTTCAGGTAAGCATCAGTCCAGAATTTACCTGCTGCTTACCTGGATATTAAACATGAAGGACACAGGTTGATGACATAATCTGGGTGGTGTTTATGCGAGTCTAAAACTAAAAGGTCCTGAAGAAGGACTCCAAACAGATCACCTGATGTAAGTCATCAGGCTGTGATTTGAATAAAGAGGAACAAAAACCTGTGAAGGTGATGTGTTTGTTTCTGCTGCACAGGTCTCCCACAGTAACTCCTCCCTCATTCAGGTGGACTAATTCGTGGTTATCCTAAACACAGTGGCGGACTTGATGTAATTTGATCACTCTGACCACCGTCCCAGAGGAAATCCTCAACACTTTCATGCTGTTTGCATCACATCATTAATTAATTAATGTCATTTAATGGTCGGGCATTGCATTGCACAGCTACAAGCATTTCACCTCATGTCATACTGTGTATGGTTTTGTGTGTGACAAATAAAATTTGAATTTGAATTTGATCAACAATCCAAACTGTTTTATGGCTCTCTTCTCCCCTCTGGTGGATTATATGTGCACTGCAGGCAGCTCAAAAAATGAGTGACATCTTTCAGTTAAAAACTTTAAATATAACAACAAATCCAAAGGTTTTCTGCTGAAACTGTGTGAAAATCAGTTTTATTCCATGAATCCCTGTCGTGGTCAGTAATACGATTTAAAAAGATTTAAATCCTAGGAATTAAAATAATAATAAAGAAACATGAAATCTGCTCTCGTGGCAATCATTGTGCTACAGGTTTAAATAAAGTTTCTAAAATGTTTGAAACTCAGCAACATTTTAAAATCTATGATTTGAGTTTTATGCTTCAGAAAATGTTTGATTGTTATAACCAGACAGTGTTGAAAAAAAGTAATCAGTAACTAATTACTGATTACTTCCCCCCAAAATTAATCCCGTTACTTTACTGATTACTTATTTTCAAAAGTAATTAGTTACTTAGTTACCTTTTCAAAACATGATTTACAACCTGAATAGGTAAAAAGCGATAGATCTTTTAGGCCAATTCGACCTTTTCTACATATTCCACCATATAAAATGTGTTTACACTCAGTCTTTCACATAGATGCAAGTAAAACACAGCAGAAAATAAATAAACTCAGACACAGCGGTCCTGTTGCTCTATTTTCACCTGTTTAGCAGGAGTGGGGCAGGCGGAGGTTTGCCCTGGTGCAGGTATGACACAGCCGTCATGTCAGTGGAAGGATCTGGGAGTTTCTCTGGGAATGTCACATTCCTGTGGTTTTCTTCCCACGGAGTGAACAGCAGACACTAATGTTTTTGTCACTACAGAATCAATGTAAGGCCTGTACTTCCACGTTTTAAATGCTGCACTGTCATACTCTCGCTGCACTCGATATATTATCCATTGCTGATCTGCACACAGCTGTTGCCACGAACGTCGTACTCACTTACGTCACTGTCATGAGACACTCTCACAAACGAGATCATGGTTTAGTAACGCAGTAATGCAGCATGCTTATGGGAAAGTAACAGTAACCTAATTACCTTTTTTGCAATAATAAACTTACTTTACTTGTTACTTGAAAAAAGTAATCGAATTACAGTAACGTGTTGCTGCCCATCTCTGCCAGCGAAGTAGGCCAGGTGTGCAGCAGGTGATGTGTTTGGCGGAGTTTGTTTTATGATTACATTTTTAAAAATGTAATTACAATTTTTTTTTTTTTTTTTTTTTGTAAAGAGAAAGTCCAAATGAAGTTTGTTAAACCTAGTTTGGACGTTCTGACCAACATCTGCTTCACAGGCGAT
>NW_005190868.1:0-1014 GCF_000239375.1 Pundamilia nyererei
AGAAGATTGGAATTTTTTTGTTTTTTCAGATGGCGGTATGATCGAATGAGTTTAAATTTCTGCTGCAACATTCAGATTGTAGAGTTAGAATATAAACACCATGAAAGCATGGATTGTTCCTAACCTCTATAAACTGCCTCTGTTTGCAACTTTGGGTTTTATGTCAATTTGGAGCTAAAACCTGTGAGAAATGTTTTTAGCATACTTTTGAATCTATGCTAAAAACATGAAGAAGTGAAGCAGTTCTGAAGGAAAAATGGGATTTCAACTTGATACTAGCAAGGAGTTGTTAATAAAGTGGGCAGTGAGTCTATATTACGTTAAGTGAATGAAAAATATGACCACATATTGTGGTGGTTAAGCAGGCGAATATCTGTTATTGTGAAGTTTGCTCCATATCAGACACAAAACAGCTGCTGCACATTCACAAAGTGGGGACGTTAAACTTTCAGTGGGTCAGACTCAGAGGTGGAAACCTGTTGTTGCACTTTAATGTCAGTAGATGGCAGCACCAGAGTACGGTTTAATCATGGGGCAGTACAACAAAGACTCAGCTTATCCTTAAAGGCTAAAAATAAAAATATCACCTAAACTATCATCTGCTTTTTTCTAAAATGAAAAATAAAAGTTCTGTCAGAAAGATAAGATAATAGTGGACCCTTCTGTGCCTCCTCTTTTTTAAGGACAATAAGTTTTGTTGTTTGGGTGGGTTGGTGTACAGTCATACGTGTACAGGGTGTACAGTAGGGGCTGAGAACAAAGCCCTGCAGGGATCTGCAATGAGTGGCAGTGAGGGGGAGAAGGTAGGGCCAAGTCTGACTGAATAAGGGCAAACTTTGATCCAGGAGCAGGTGAAAGGAAGGATGTGGTCCACTTTGGTTGTAAGGGATTATTGTGTTGAATGCTAAGCTATAGTCCACTAAGAACATTCTCACATAGCTCTTCCTGTTCTCCAGATGGTTCAGCACTCTGAATGGTGAGGGTAATGGCATCCGCTGTGGATCGATATGCTCT
>NW_005190868.1:2949-3700 GCF_000239375.1 Pundamilia nyererei
ATGCTGTGTGTTTAGGCTGCTTGCCTGAGTTTATTTTTTGGAGTCTCAGTTTTGTTATCTTTTTTGAGTTCAGCATTAAAGCTGTTTTGAGTTCAAGTTTTGCCTCTGAGTGTCTGCACCTTGGGTTCTTTTCCTGCCTGCACACAGCCATCACTTAACAGAAGATTGCAACCAGAACATGGACCCAGCAGACGTTGAACTGCAAGAGCACCAGCAGGTAGCTCTCTCCCAGCTAGAGGAGGAGCTCCGGTGGAGGCCATGGCTCACCCCCGACTATGGGCGCATTTTACATGGGACTCATTTAGCTCTGGGGGGTCCCCGGAGATGCCATGCTGCTTCACCAACTGCTTCGCCTGCACACTACAAGTGGGAGGTCTTTGTTTAACATCGGACACGCATCCCTTGCTGGAGCCAAAGCGTTGCTCCTCCCGAGGAAAGCAGCGCCCACGCCGCCGTCATATGGACAATTCTGAGCAACTTGTGGTGGTGAGTCGAAATGACTACATTTCCCACACTCCTGAGCCAATAAACAGAAAGGACTATAATCTCACCTCAGACACCTTTGGGATCTCTTTTCTCGATGATGATTTGGATTGGGAGGCCAGTTTTGGTTTAGCTCCTCACGAGCTAGTTAATGACAATATACATTCCTCTGAGATTTTTAGTCCTAAGACAAAAAACCCACTTTTGCCAAGTCTGTTTTTTTCTAAACCTGGCCACATGAATTCTGAGACTGTGAAACCTGTTAAAT
>NW_005190869.1:0-1282 GCF_000239375.1 Pundamilia nyererei
ACTTTACTGTAGTAATTGTACTTAATATCATCTGGCAAAAAGGACCCAACAACCTTCATGCAAACTTCACAGTTTCTGAACAACTGAATGATCTACTTGACGCCTGAAACTACATTGAAAACACACATGACATATTTATATTTTAACAAAAGTTAAAAGTTAACATGTAAAAAGAAATCACACCGAACAAGTGTGAAGAGCGGACTGTTTATTGTGAATGTTATTTTATTTTATTATTTTCCATTATGCTTTGCTGCCCCCGCGACCCGGCCCCGGAATGGGCGGATGAAGATGGATTTTCCATTATTTGGTGTAATGATCGGCTTTATCCAATGAATATAAGAGCAGACCTTCAGAGAAATAGCTGGTCCGGTACAGGCACATTTATTACCACCAACATGCACACCATGAATCTTGTTGTTTTTGGCTATCACTCCACCACCAGAATCACCCTGAGAGAGAAAACATAAATTATATGTTTGTACCAAAACATCTATGATACAGATAAAATGTTGGCAGCATGGCAACTCACCGGACATGTGTCCACTCGAGGTTCTTTGTAACACATCGTGTTTCCATTTGGCCATAAGAATGTTGAATTACATGGATGGAGGTTAAGCTTACACTCAACAACATGCATCTTTGCACACTGGAGATGAGGCGGTGTGCCAGAGACTAGAGAAAAAAATGTAAAAAACAAAAGCTACTGCATGTTTCATGCAAGGAAATCAGATATTGAAAGAAACATGCTTTGCCTCGTTTCTGGAACAAAATGTGTTCTTTAAAATAAGCTGAGCAGCGTTTAAAAAGGAGGGAAATTGACAGTATATCCACAAAAAAATGAAATAAATACTTTATGTCATCACAGTTTTCAAATAAAATGAAAATGTAACTATAACAGGCACACAAGACAAAATTTAAATATTATATAAACTAGAAAATTGTGAAATAATCAAAACAATACTGGTCTTACGTTTGTGGTAGTTTACATCAACCGTATAGCCACCAAAGCCTGCAATCTGAATGACATCCAGCCTACAAATTAAAAAAAAATAAGAATTCCATAACCATGTCTTGTGAGCTAAAACTAAATGAAGAGGTCATCTGAACGGAGTCTGCAGGCTGAGTATTTCCAGTTCACTCTAAGTCAGCTAATCTTTTCAGATTCAAACATTTTATTAAAACATTACATTTCCTTCCATTTCCTCATGCTCGTGTTTTATTGTCAGTTATTATAGATCATGGATGTAGCTCCTAAGCAGGTACCTAAAATCAAAACCAG
>NW_005190869.1:2212-3698 GCF_000239375.1 Pundamilia nyererei
TTTTTTTTAAATATGTGAAACAGTCATTTCTCACCATCCAGGTTGATCTTTCCAGCAGTGAGCTGCAGTTAGAACCCACTCGCTGTGGATCAGAGAGCCGCCACATAGATGTCGGTAATGTGTTCGATTGGTTAGAATTATTCGCACGTAATACAGACGATCATTTTTCTCACAGCTATGGTCGTGAAAGATTCTCTTGTGCAAATCCACCTCTGTGCACACCGTGAAACCTGAAAGAAGAGAATTAAACTTACAAATGGTTGGCTTACCACCCGAATAACGTATTCTATCAGCCAGGAGCCAGTTATTATGGTTGTAACCAGCAACATGGCTAGAAAATTGTACTGACAAAATTCACACTCTGAGACATTCAGAAAAATGTACAAAAATTAATGTAATGGAGAGACAAAGAATTAGAACAAAAAAGCACGACTTAATCAAGCCAAGTTAAACAAGTCTTTATAAACACAGATATGTCATAACCTAAGGTTTGGTTCAAATACACAAAGTTTAAAAATAAAAGCAGAAGAAACGAGTTCACTCACCAACCCACAGGAGGAGCAGGAGGAACTTCAGGTGAGCCATTGCTGTCATTCAGCTTGCAGTGAATGCTGTGCTGGGACACTTTTTAAACCTCTTCTCACTATGTTGGTGAGAATAGATCCACCAATCACACAGCCCAGTTTTATCAATAAAATGTCATTGGTTGGGACGGTCTTCATGCAAAAGTTAAACATCTCATCCTATTAAAAAGAAAAGTGTTACTGTAGTCTTTGTCATCCACATACTGCAGGAAATGACACTGCAGTGCAAACAGAAGTTATCTTTTCATAGAATTATTACTAAGTTGGGCTTTTGAATGTTTGCTCGTGCACAGCAATTATACTCGCAGTCCAAATTGTTCTGTTTCACAAACTCTTTGCCTTTTTCAGTGATATAGATGCAAAGCTCAGTGACAGTTATTTATTTGCTTCAGTAGCTCATTAGGGTCTGTCTCAAACTTTTTATAAAAGCAGTATAAAAAAAGCATGAAACATCAGTCGTTCAGTTAATGTGATATTGGCTCACTTGATATAACAATTTCATTTATTTTATTTCTCTTGTACATATCGTTATTGCACTTCCATAAGTGACAACATTGAACACCGATGTTTGACAGAAACGAATCCACAATGTCTCATTCACTCAGTACAAAACCTTGAGGCTGTTTTCCTGCCTTAGTGAACAAAGATATGAAATGCTATTTGATTATGAGTAAGCTCAAAATGAAGTTCATTGTTCTGTGACATACAGCTGTCTTACAGCCTTAAAACGTTTTGTGTGGGCCTCTTTCAGTGGTCACTTATTGCACTCTTAGTTGTTAATACTCAATATTCAGTTTTTCCCCATGCAGGTTAATCAGTCATGTTTGCATGGTTGTAAAATAAACATATTCATTGTTAATTATTGATAATCAATAAGTACATAACCTAAGAAGTTGTTTCAC
>NW_005190870.1:0-1122 GCF_000239375.1 Pundamilia nyererei
GATCAGATGATGCCCTACGGGCAGCCTCGGTGATAGCGGGAAGGAAGAACCCTCTTTTAACAGAAAGTTCCAACAAAATCATACTCTGCCACGGCTAGTTAGGGGTTGATAGTAAAGAGCATGGAGAGACCATGGAAGCTGAACACATTTTTAAAAAGAAAGACACAGGAGAGAGAAAACAAAAGTTATGACATGCAGTAGTGGCACATAAACGCCTGGGAAATGATGGAGAAGTGTCCTGGGAAAGTTTTCAACTAGCACGTGCCTATATTTTGTATCTCTCTTTATCTTAAAAGTAGAGAAAGTGTCTGTCTCCTGAACCTAAACGGAGCTAAAAGCTCTTCCTTTAGAAACTCTGAACCACAAGCCAGTCTGAAATCTGGCAGCAAATTTTCATACTTAAAATTTTCCCATTAATATTTCAAAAAATTGATTTTTACTTATAGTTTAAATCTTTTATTATAAAACTTTTTTTTAACCAAAAAATTGTTATCTTATTTATTTGTTTTTACGCTAACAGAAATGGGCTTGCAGTAGTACAACAATGAGGGAAATCTGTCCTTTATCCAGATAAAGGATATTCGGCTGTTCTTGTTCCAGACACAAGCGGCAGGCCGACCACATAACCTGGATTTCCGCTGTAGTGGACATTCACGTCCCCCCCATCTGCCTGTTTAGGAGGCACAAAACACAGAGCGTTACTCAGATTTAGTGAATGGTCAAGGAGTAACATGTTTTCCTAAATTACTAAACACTTCTTGCAGTCTTTCTCAGAAGGAAGAAATGTAGAGCGATTAAAACGAACAAATCTGTGAAACCAACAAATCCCCTCATTCTAACAGCACCTGATTTGATCTCTACCAGTGAATTGCTGCGGAAGTACACAACACAGAGACAGAAGACAAGCTGGCAATCATAGTTTTGAAGTCAAAGTAATACAACTACAAGCTGTGTTGAACCTATTCTGCTTCCCTTATTTACTGTCACGTACAGTGGTGAATGTTCACATTAAAATGCTCAAAGTTTCAGATAATTAGGATATGTACAGGTAAACTCAAACATCCCACTTTCATCCTTAACATCATCACCTCGTGTCCACAATTCTGGCAAAGCAGCCTCACC
>NW_005190870.1:2158-3698 GCF_000239375.1 Pundamilia nyererei
ACAACATTACAGGATGTTTCACTGTATAATATATTTATGCTATATTTATTATACTATGTTATGTAACTCAGTCAACATTGTATGCTAATGGCTGTCAAATATGTGTGTCAACCATTTCTTCATGCTGGAAGTGAGAAATAGACTCCAGTGTGTGTGACCCACCTTCAGCACCACATTACCACAGAGGGTGGGGTTGATGAGAACAGGACTGATGTTTCCTCCACCTGTGACCTTCAGCTCAGTCTGAGTGTGATCTGCAGACTGTAGGATGACTGAAGACACCACCACAGGAACAACCTCCAGCAACAGCAGGGCCTCATATCAGTCTTCATTTAACTGTGTTTCTGAACTTCTGACACATTAAAACTACTGCACTACAATACACAATGCACCAGCGGCTGTCTAACATGATGACAGTTTTAAACAGCACACCATGCTGCAAATACTACTCAGTAAATAGTCATCTAAAACACAACTGTGTTCTGAATGTTAATGTGAAAATAAGTGATTGCTAGTTGCTCTTTAGGAACTGAGCAGAAAGTTGTGCCACTGTTCCTGTTACTGCATTGCAGCACTTAACCTCAAGTTTGTTTGTGCGTGTTGTGCAACTTACAACATGTAGCAACATCAAAGGAGACACAATCAGGAGAAGCTGTCTGTGTCTTACTAAATGTCCTGGTCCACCTAAAGGTGTTTGGCATGGGAAGATTCTGAACATAGATTTTATCACCTGGTTATTTTATGCATTACAAACCACCATGACTTTATCTGAGCCAGGTTTTATATTAATATTACTGAGTTGGTGCATTAAAGGATTTTAGTGGGCATCAAAACCAAATTTAGGGGTGTACAGTCATGGTTAAAATAAATAAACTTTACATATTATACCGTATTGATTATGTATTTAACAAAAATGAAGACATTTTGCTCGTCCAGAGGATTAAGCTGATTGTTAACACGATGATAAGGAGAAAAAAATCATTCTGGGACGTGTTATGAAGGCCATTGCAAAACAATCGAAAATTGAAATATTTGTCACAGGAGGAAACATTCAAGATACTTTCCAATTTTCCCAGAACTGGATGCCCCAGCAAATTCACCGCAAGGTCAGAACCTGCAATGCTCACAGAAATCCAAGAGCTACAGTGTTATGGAAAAATTGTTATATTTATTATTTGTCACGTTTCAGATCATGAAATGAAATGTATTATGTTTCAGATCATGGAATTCATCTTATATTGTATTTACCTCATTTTAAACTTGGTAAAGTTTTTTATAATGTCAATCTGTAGTCTTAGAAGTTGCATAGGGTATATTTTATACCATGACTGTAGCTTTAATGGAAACAGCGGGAAATTAGGTGCAATGGTAGTGTCAAAAAGTACAAAGGAATATAAATCTTCACATCACAGAGAATCTTTCTACAGCTAAAAACGACTTTGTTTGCTTAATCAACTAATCTTGCAAATACATATGTACACAAACACAAATGTTTAAAACTCAGAGCCACTGACACAAGCAATTAAAGATACGTGAATGC
>NW_005190871.1:0-3697 GCF_000239375.1 Pundamilia nyererei
CGTTTCATCCGCTCTCCTGATAATCGCTTCGTTTAGCATCCAACCCATGTAATATAACAAACAGCACAAACGGGGAGAGAGGGGGTTTGTGTGTAAGAGAGTGCGCGCTGACAGTTATAAAAACCCCACGCTCCGGGCTGAGAGAGGAGGGCGTATCATCCTCACTCCTGACAACTACTGCTTAGTTTTTGTTGGGGTTTTGGATGAACTACGGAGCTTGTTCATCTTGACGATGTGGCACGATACGGACTCGGGCAGGTTTTCCGAATTATCTGTGTACACCACTGACTCTAGCATCAGCGCGGATAGTACGGCAACGCAGGTTACGTACATCCGCGATCTCAACGATGACTTTCCTCGCAATCCTCCTCGCTTGCCTCTGTACACGCCTGTCATGCCACAGGATCCGGCTCACGGTAAGCAAGCCAAGCACCCGCTTTTGATTATTCTTGTGTTTAGCAAAAACCTTACTTCACTTTCTCTCACCCGGTCGTGTCTAGTGTTTTGCCACAAGTGTCAGATGACCGTTGATGTCAGGAAGCGCTACGCTGTTGGATCGCTTACCCTTTTGACCGTTGGCGTTCTGACTCTGTTTGGGTAACAAAAAACGTTCACTGTGATCTCAACATTGGACCGTCCGTGGGATTGACAAACTGTCATTTATAACCTTTTTTGTACTCCCACCAGGTGCTGTTTCTTGGGTTGCTGCATGTATCCCATCCTACGGAAAAAGTGTTTTGATGTAGTGTACTACTGTCCGCATTGTGATTCCAACCTGTTGATTGTGAAGAAGTAGGACATGGTCCATCTATGCGGTATCGTGTGTGTGTATAAGCTTAATGTGTGACCCTGATAATAAATCAACGTTTCAACAATAGGAGCCGGTTGCAGGTGTATGTTTTTATTTAATGAATCCCTCCACATACCACATGGTAAATGTATACAGTGCACACAACACAGTCAATTGTTATAGCAATGCTACAATATATTACATACATATCATATATTCCCCAAGATTTCTGTGCGCGGCATACCCTCGCACGTGTCCACTTGGTCGGCTACCTCCACCGTGACAGCGCGGTGGCCACGGTGAGTGTAGCGGTCTACATGTAGCCCTGTGCTGGCGTGTTGTAAAAATTAGAAGACAGGTACTCTCTCTGCATGTTTTTGTTGGTCACAACCTCGGGGACAAAGACTCCGGGGTCTACGTGATCCTTCTCTCGCTCCCCACGGAGCACGGTGGATGTTAGAATCATGGTGACCACGTACATGACATAGATGATAATGTTGAACACCGCGATGGCACACTCCACGTTGTGCAGTCTGTGTGCGGCGCTGGTCAGCGGCTGATACAGCAGTTCCATGCACGCGGCGACCACGGCCATGAACAGCTCTACGTTCATCATCGCCAAGCACGCGTACACGGTCCTTGTGCTCTTGACCAGGACGCGATCCTGGCCGTCCGCGGCGTCCATTTTCCGCTTGCTCTTAACGGCGAAATAGCTGAGCACTACGCTCACCACCATGGCAAGGCATCCCAGGACGACCATCACGATCCCGGCGTGGATGTACGCATATTTGTGCACTTCATCTGGGGGCGCGTTGGGCGTTGGCTTCGCCGAGTGCGTGTGGTCGATGAAATATATCAAGTTGTTCGGTATGGTAAGGAACCCCACGATCAGGGCCGTTATGACAGCAATCGAGCTCCCAAGGCCGCCCTTGAACTTCGCGGTGGAGATGGCAGCGTTTGTCGATATGGGCCCGACCACTTTATTCGCGAACGCGTCTTTCCCGTTAGCCACGAGTGTTTTCAGAGTCCTCCGGTTCATCGCGGCTCGGTGTACTGGTTGCGGGAGACGGGAAAAAATATACAAAATTAAATCCCTCGCCCATCAGCAATAACGCCACGGTGTCGCGATTGGATCGACTTATCGACTATTAGTACACCATCTCGCGCTAGGGGGCACGGTTGCTGATCGGCCGCGCGCGAGATCATGTTGGGGGCCGCGACAATCGAGTTCAAGACGGAGGCCGGTTGTCATTACGCAAAAGCGACTACGGACGGTTGGTGGTATAAGGTACAAGGGATCACCAGAACCCTCGACTCGATGACCCCGCAGAACCGTAAAAAGGCACATCATAACATGATAAACATGGATCTGTACACTAGAGTGTTACGGGACTTGCAGCGTAACCCCCGTAGCACACTATCTTGGGTTGCAGACTACGCAAAGTCGCTCAACGCGTCCGACCGTAAAGCTTCGGAGCTTCGGGATGCCGTGCTGAGCTTGTTTACGGCCAACAAAGTCCCCAGCCTGTCTGCGTGCAGACGCCTGTGGGACAAGGCGCGTATGTCGACTCACATCGGGGTAGCGGTGGACGCGGATTGCAAAGACGTTTTCAACGGCAAGAAAAATAGAGATCAGGCCGGCCCGGTATCGCAGCTTGTTCTTGCGCAGCTGGAGGCCCTGCGCCTCCGTCCCCTATGCGGAGGCTTGCGGGTCGCCTGCATACCCTCGCCCGACCGATACTCGATAGCGTCGGCGCAGCAGACCTACCACAACAGGTGCGCCGCGGGCTGCAAGAGTATACACAAAGACTGGGGGTTCTACACCGAAATAGACATGGTCGCGTATGACGCCGCGTCAAAAAAGATCGTCTTGCTGGAACTTAAAACAAGGCACAACGACATGCTAGACCGCGCAACAATCTGGCGGTACAACACCCAGCTGTGGCTGACGTGGCTCATGTTTTCGATCACTTACCCCAGCGTTGCCGAGCGGACCTCCGCGTGCCTTGTCATAGTCAGGCCTGGCACTAAC
This sequence comes from Pundamilia nyererei, assembly GCF_000239375.1. NCBI lineage: Eukaryota > Metazoa > Chordata > Actinopteri > Cichliformes > Cichlidae > Pundamilia > Pundamilia nyererei. The sequence continues at coordinate 2,823 of NW_005190871.1, forward strand.
GTGGTCCACGTGCGGAACTGTATGAAGCCGACGATATCGAAAGCCATGAGGCTACACTTCCCCTGGCTGACATGTTTTTGTACACAGGTCCTTAACTGCCTGACGCCCATGTGCATGCACATGAAGTTCCAGGATAAACAGTGCGCCAAGGACGCACTTGGGACCAAAGTAGACCCGCTGGACCTGTGCTACAGAAACATACGATTCAACGAAGAGAAAAAGAAGAGACGTAGGCTGCGCGACCAACAGTTGCACGGCCTGCAGTCGACGCACAGTCGCGCCGACGCGTAACGATTAGGGGGTGTGTTGTGCCCTGTACGATTGTGGATATATACATGTGGCATTTCGATGGGGCCATGCACAACTCCAAAAACGGGCAACATGGGTCTAAAACACCAGGCGCTGCACGTTATGCTCGCAAATCCACACTTGTCTCCGTTCGACGTGATCGAACGCCCCGGGGTCAGACACGACTGGATGCTAATCGATCATTTGATAACGCGCTTTAGGGTTAGCCCCGAGGATTATGTGGAAGACGACATTGCTTCTATCCGAAACATGGCCAGAAGGCTCGCTTGCCTTTACGCGCAGGAAATGGGGGCTGCTGAATGTCTGGTCCTGGTACGAGATGGCCGCGGAGCCCAGAAACCGGCCGTCAGAAGCCACAGGGACAGGTATCCGCTCGCGCCCCATCTAGACTTTTGCAGACGCAACGCGGACGCGATCGACTACCTGATGCTGAAGTTTCTACGCGACGCAAACGCGTTTCCTGCGGTGTTCATAGTGGACGGCCAAGAGTGGAGTAGCCGCGAAGTGTACGGCGATCCGGATTGTAAATGTCTGGTGTTCGACATCGCATACAATTCATACGGCAT
>NW_005190872.1:0-2606 GCF_000239375.1 Pundamilia nyererei
AGAGCCTTCAGTTTTCAGGCCCCTCTTCTGTGGAACCAGCTTCCAGTTTGGATTCGGGAGACAGACACTATCTCTACTTTTAAGATTAGGCTTACAACTTTCCTTTTTTCCAAAGCATAGTGCTTGCTCATTGGCAGTCTTATGATTGTTGGATTTTTCTCTGTATGTATTGGTGTAGGGTCTACCTTACAATATAAAGCACATTGAGGCAACTACTGTTATGATTTGGTGCTATATAAATAAAACTGAATTTAATCCATGCCAGTTTTTGTGAGCAAGGCTCCATGATGTAAATTAGCTAATTACCTTTATACATGTAGCGTTTTGTGTATTCCAGTCGTGCCTTTGGTTATCAATAAAGTAGCAGGTGTTTTAAATAATGCAGTTAGCATTCAGACCACGGGTATGCAACATTTAATGTCAAGAAATGTTTTGAGCAAGTTTTGGCCAAAATTAATCTTAATGCAGCCATAAAACATTTCAGTCTCATGTTTTCACAGCCTGTTAAGTCTAAATCACTCCTGCATCCCAAAAACAGTAGTATAAGAGTTGCTTTTTTGGAAATTTAGTTTAAAAAAAAAAAAAAAGGTAATTAATTACATATTTTCATATTTAGTGAACATTGCAATTTCCCACTTGTGCTTCTGCAGTGCCTACTGATTTCTTTTGTGTGTGTGTGTGTATTTTTTTTTCCAACATTTTAGTTACACCCTCTACCTGTAAGGAGTCGAACACCTGGATTTTAATCACCTGGTGGTGAATGTCGCTGAACCTCAGTACTCGTGGTTAACATGAATGTAAACACAAATGTCTAGTTTTTCGTGTTTCTATGGAGTTCAGATCCATATAAGAAGAGTGTAACAATATCTATTCAGATTTATTTGCTTTCACCACCAACACTGATTACTGTATGCTTCATCTGCTTCTGCAATTCAGTCAAAATGACTGAATGAATTGGCCCTTTTTTAAGCAAATATGTTTAGACTGCCCACCCATCCATCTTTGGCTACTAATTCTAATTCGGATCACAGCAGCATTCTACGCAGATTAGCCCAGACCTCTCTCTGCAGAGCCACCTCCTCAATCTCTTCAGGGGGGACACTGAGGTATCCCCAAAGCAGCCAAAAGATGCGATCTTCTCCAGTGTATCCTGGGCTGCTGGGGGCCTCAACCCAATGGGACATGTCCAAAACATTGCTTTTAGTAGAGTACCTTACATTTGCCTGAGCTCCTCACCACCACCCCTCCCACCCCTTTTTTAATACAATGCAGCTACTTTTGACGCTTTTGCACAAACACAGGTAGTAATCAAAATGGTCTATCAAAGTAAGCTTAAATAAATATCCACAGTAATATTTTTTTCTATTTAATTCAATCACTGTTTTGTTGGCTTCAAAAGAAAATTCTCTAATTTCATAAATGACAAAAAGGAAAAATCACAATAAAAAGGCAAATTTAAAGTATCAACTAATCACAAAAACCTGCTTTAAAGTCACATGATGCGATTATGATTAACCATTTCAGAATATGAACAGGCTCAACAGGCTGTGAAAACTATGTTACAAATATGAGTTATGATCTTAAACAGATTTGGTCAAACACTGCTTAGAAATTACTCTTGATAGCAAATTTGCCATTTTTTTTTTTACATTTTTTTCCAGCTTTACACCCTTTTTATTTTTAGTATTGCCTTGTGGGCCTGTATCAATGAAGAGCAGTGGGGCTTTGACTAATGACTGAGTACTAAGTTAATCATTAAGCTAATGTTACAAACATTCACCCAGCGATATAGTCCATCAGGACAATCAGAAACAGTGTTTCCTACCTGTTGGCTGGTGTCTGCAGTAAACTGTGACTACAATGTTTATTTTTAATTTGTAACAAATTGTCAACTGTCAATCATTAGTCCGCACTCTGCCCCATGATTCATTCCCAAAATACAAAATCGGGATCTGAACATCTGAAGTCTGAAACTCATCAAAATACCTGGATTATTGAGCATGCACCAAGATATCAAAACTTAGAATTTCAGTTTCCTATTAAATTAAGAAAACCTTTAGCTTCAATTTTGCTCCATAGGCTCACTTCTACTGTTGAAGTTGACTTAGATCAGACACCTGTCATGTAGCCATAGTAGGTTTATGGATGGATGAAGTCTTCTTTATGTAAAGTGCAGGGTTACTATAGTGAACTAAAAATAAAATTCAGATATTTAAAAAAACAGACTTCAGGGTAAAAAAAAGGGTATGAAAATAACAAACAGAAACCACTGTCCCTTGAATGTCTGCTCTGTGGGCCCACAAGAAAACCAACTGAATTACTTTATTTAAATCTGTTAAATTTACCTTTTCTATCAGATCACAAATATGAGAAGAAAAGCTCCTACAGCTGGCTAGAAAGTGACGAGTTTGCAGAAGAAGACAGAACATGTCTTTGTGTGCATTAACATCCAGAATGTTAACATTACTTTTGTAAGTTTATTTAGACTGACTAATGCATAGCATGTGGGCAGTTTATCTTTTTCTTGTCCTTTTTAATTAAATATTTAAAAAAAGTAAAGGGGAAAAAATAAATAAAAAGCAGGCATACTACAGCTTATTGTGGTG
>NW_005190872.1:3110-3695 GCF_000239375.1 Pundamilia nyererei
CCAAATCTTTATGGAAGTATTTGAGCAGATGAATGACTAAGGTGCAGTGTGAAACAGATCATTTGCTGCCCTCTGCTGTGAGATTTCCATACATGTAGAGCATACAAACTCTTAACAGAGTGGTAGTAAATGTGGCTCACCCCTGACAGCTCTTTTCCATTAGTAGTACCTACTCAGATCAGTGGAACTTGAGTTGTTTTCTATTACATTCAAATACCACCTAATGTGCATGGGATCACTATAGCCATGCAGCTGAAAGTCCCATGACATCATTTGTATGCAACAAGAATGTCACAAGGAGGATGTCGAGGCGATGGTATACCTGCTCCTCTAGCAGTAGCTTTTTGTCAGACTCGGGGACCATAGTTGTTTTTTGTGTAGCCATTTCCCTCACTGCCAGGTTCAAAAATATGTGCTCTATATGTCCCTCTTCACTATGATGTACTCATTTCTAATCCTGTCCTTTGTGGTCATGGTGAGCTCTGCCTTCCATCTTTCTTTGCTTTTAAAAGTATCCACAAGGGGGGTTAATGAAGACTCTTTGTTAGGAATTTAATGTGAAAAGGCCCACAAGTGAGTGTCCAT
>NW_005190873.1:0-1310 GCF_000239375.1 Pundamilia nyererei
ATTTTAAATGGTTTAAAAGCATGTAGAATAGCATATGTAGGCAAGTATATTTCTCCTTTTGTTATCAAGAAGCAAAGACAAAAAAAAAGGGGGGGGGGAAGAAACAGGGCAGGTTCTGTGGTTAAATCATCCGTCCCCACCAATGCCAAAACCAAATCTAATCTGTCATAAAAGGAGACAGGAAGCTACAGTTGGGGGATGCTGATGTTTTCACCTGAATTTAATAAAAGCTCATAATTGTTATAACTTAGAAGTAGGTTTGCAGGAGACTCTCCACATGCTTATCTGTAAATGTAAGACAACATGAGGCCAATGGCCCAGTGGATGCAGAGTGGGGGTCTCAGTGTTTGCAATCTGTTAACTGTGTTTTGTATGTTGTGTAGAGGAATTTGGTGTAGCTTGGGAGAGAGGAGATTACTTTTTCGACCAGCAGGAAGTCACGTACACAGAGACATACACACAGTACTTTAACTGTTACGACGCACATACACCTACATGCACTCTCACTCACGTGCACTCACATAGACACACGGGTACGCGCACACACAGGCACTCACGTGCTCGCACATACATACACAAACAAGGAGTTTACAACACACCATGTGGGTTTTATGGTGGGGTCACTTCTATAAAACTGGTTGTAACAAACAAAGAAGTGAAGATCTGCAGAGGGACACCGGCCTTGCACATCTCCCCTTCTAGAAGATGCATGCTTAACTGAAGGTGAATAAAGATGAATAAAGGTTTTTGTGAAAATGACTACTGAGTCCGGAGCTGTCTCTGGATGCCCGAGGAATAAAAAAGAACCGGGGTGAAACTGCTTTACTTAACAACGGCTATCATTTGTTAACATGACGCTTGTTCTTATACATGTAATACATTTATTAACAACCTGAGCTACATTTTTAAAGGATAAAATACAGTTTCAAAGCAAATGAATTCATTTTCAAAATATTAAACTGAATTTCAATTTAGTGACGATCATTTTCAAACCAATACACTGAATTTCAAATTAGGCTAATTCAAATTCAGTTTTAAAAAGCATTTATTCAAGTTAAAATTCAGATTCAGTCTGAGCAATTCAAATTCGAATTGAACTTATTCAAATTCAGTTTCTGATGGCACAAAGTTCAGCCCATACACGTAGCACATCTTTATATACGAGCTAGCCTAACTTCAGTAACCCTAAAAAAGTCACTGCTAGGGATGGGTATCGTTTAGGTTTTATCCGATACCGGTGCCAAACCGGTACTTTTGAAATGGTGCCGGTGCTTAAACGGTGCTTGAACCGGTGCTTAAAGAATGGAGAA
>NW_005190873.1:2208-3692 GCF_000239375.1 Pundamilia nyererei
CGGTGCCATCATGGCACCGGATACCGGTACCCATCCCTAGTCACTGCTGTTTAGTTTTCTGTCTTTATTTATGTTGGAAGTGATAGCAGAGCTGTACGTTTAAATTTTTTCAGAAAACTCTCCCTTAGTCAGAAACAGTGATGGGAATAACGACGTTACAAGTAACGGCATTACTTTTTTCAGTAACGAGTAATCTAACTTATTACTATTCCTATCGTTACAACGCCGTTACTAACAAGAAAATGCGGTGCGTTTGTGTTACTATTTTTCAACAAACAAACGTTTGAAGCTGTGTTCAGCTTACCGCATTTTATATCAGTTGCATGGAAGTAGCTGTAAGTAATCTGGACGCTACAGCTTTAAGCAGCTGCGCGCGCTCCCGCGGACGGCAATCACAATCACTTTTTGCCACAACACCTGGAGCTAAGGGGGCAAAACAATCGCATGAGTGCTGCTGTTTGACTGAGGAAGAATAAAGTAGTCGTGGTAAGCCAATCACATGACCACTTAAAGACAAAGCAACAAGGTGATATATACCAGTTTATAAATTGTGTTGATAGGCCACGTAAAACCAGAGTCATGATAAACAATATATACACGGCGTTTTTTCCTCAATAGTTTCGTCACGTTTACTGTCTAAGGACAGCGCAGCAAGCACTCTCTGCTTATGAGCAAAAAATAAAAAAACAAAACAAAAAACAGCCTTTTCCTGTTGATGGAAAACTGTACCATGTCGACCAATCAAAAAATGATATGGCAACATGACATTTGGTTGTTTAGGAAGAGGGGGAACTTTTAGGAGTGACAGTGAGAGAGAGAGAAAGACAGCAGAAAGAGAGCAAGCGAGTTTTGAAATGTGAGAGATTTGTGACGTTTAGCGTGTTTGTAGTGTGTAGTTAATGTGTTGTCTTGTGTAGTTAGTGTGTAGTGTTGTGGATAGTTTTGTGTTGTGTGTCAGAACAATGAGGTCACTGCTGTCTCCAGGTAAAAAACAGGAGTGATACACCTCCTGCTGTCAGACCTGCAGATATCAGGCTGTGATGTTCTCCTTTATAGTCGACAGATTTTTTTGGGGGGGGAGTGGCACAAATAATTTGTGTGGCATCTTATTCAATGCAGAACACCTGAGTGTTCTGTAAATAGTTTAAAATGTTTTTTTTTAAAGGGTAAAAGGTAAATGGCTGCAAATAACTGTTGTTTACAAACTTGTGCATATGATTTTAAAATTAACAATTTATATTTGCATTTAAAGTTATGAAATATGATTCAATAAACATGTTTGTGGTTGTTACAGTAAAAAATATAACTTTTTCTACTTGGATTTTATGTTCTTTGTCTGATTTTAGATCAATTGTGTTAATATAGTATGTCAAATTGGAAACTTACCTGTAAATTCAGACACATGAGGTTGTGCTGAAAAGAATGATACCAAACAAGGCAAAGTAAATAGTTTTTAAAGGTAAAATGTGGAGGGAAAATCAAAA
>NW_005190874.1:0-1064 GCF_000239375.1 Pundamilia nyererei
TAATCTGGAGTCTCAGAGACAGAATTAGACTACAATGTTATTTATCACACAGCAAATCAGAGTTTATTGTATTTACTTGTAGATGAAATACATTACCAGCTGTAAGAAATAATCAAAAAAGATAAAAGTTAAAAAAAATAAAGGAAATCTTTGTTTTTCATATTTCTTTGAATTGAAAGTAATGTGATCAAACACACACTACAATAAATATAAAACAAAAAAATGTATAAATTATTAAATTAATTAAAAAAAATACTTGAGTAAATCTTACCAGTGAACCAAGATTGTTTTTGATGGAATATCTATCCTGCTTCTGTATTTTTCAGTGTTATTGCATTGCTTTAAAATCTCGGCCTGAACGTAAAGTTATTACATGTAAAGCATACAATATCATACTCTGTAAAATCCAGCACAACAGAGTGTCATAAATTTTGTTGCTTTGCTCTTTAGGACATGAGGACAACCACTGCATCAACAGGTCTGAGTACTACCACTACTGACAGTAAGACTAGCAGCAACAGTGGCTCTGGCAGCGGCACCCAGGCTTCCACCAGCACGACGACCACAGCCACAGGGGTATCGTCAACCAAGGTGACTACAAAGCACCTCGAGGCAACTGTTGCTGTGATTTGCCACTGTATAAATGAAAACTAACTGACTATGTGCACGTTAGCATATGCTACTTCCGGTGCGGAAACTCCTGTGGGGAGCTTTGTTTCCGGTGTCCTATTCACGCCCTGTTTACGGTCCAAAACAAGTTAAGCAAATGAATGAATGAAGCGGCGATTTACGTTTCTATAGATGTCTTAGGCATTTACCCAATATATCTGTAAATGATGTTCATCGACTTGTCGATATTTTTTCCCTGCGCCTCAGAGCAAAAGAGAAAAATGTCATATTTCTCAGTATCAGTAAACAGCGGTCCCTCGTTTATCGCGGGTCTTATGTTCTAAAAATAACCAGCATAGGTGAAATCAAGTAGCCAATTTTATTTTTTGACGGTGCAAAATGTTTGGTGGACATCGTGGACATACAGTACTGCACTTCAGAGTCACACTGCTAGC
>NW_005190874.1:2034-3691 GCF_000239375.1 Pundamilia nyererei
TGGAAATCTTTGTTTTTTCATATTTCTTTGAATTCAAAGAAAAATGAAAAACGTATACACTAAAATAAATAAATGTATAAAGTACGTGAGGAAATCTTACCAGTGAACCAAGATTATTTTTGATGGAAAAACTATCCTGCTTTTACATTTTTTCAGTGTTAATGCATTGCTTTAAAATCTCGGCCTGAACATAAAGTTATTACATGTAAAGTATACAATATCATACAGCACAATGCAGTGTCATAAATTCTGTTGGTTTGCTCTTTAGGTCATGGGGACAACCACTGCATCAACAGGACTGAGTACTAAAACTACTCGCAATCAGACCAGCAACAGCGGCTCTGGCAGCGGCACCCAGAGTGGAGAGAGCCACACCGTCACCTTTGTGGTTCTGCTGTTGGGATCTTTTGCTTTTCCAGCCATGGTGTAGTGAGCAATCTGGAGCCTCAGAGCCAGAACTAGACTACAATGCTATTTATAAAACAGGAAATCTGAGTTGATTGTATTTAGTTGTAGATGATGGTAGTGAAAGAGCTAACCTTTAGCATCTCAACAGATATGTTTGTAAGTCATAAGGTGATTTTATAGAGCACTTTCCACAGTGGAAAGAGTGCAATGCCTAATGATATGTAAAGGAGAATTGTCTGTATTTTTAAAAGCACCTCAAAGCATATTTTGGCACATTTCAGTTGTTTTATTTCAAAGGTGACATGCCCTTACACATCTTTACACTATTGTACCCATTACCTGTTTATTTTCTTGTGTGATACTTGATGTATAAGTTAAGTCAAATTTTACCTGTAGACATGTTATAATACAGTGATGTCTGTTGAAGATTTCCGTCTGTATTAGTATAATTATTTGCACAATTTACAATAATTATTTGATCTTTATGCATTAATGTGTGAAATAGATTCAACATAAAACTAACATAAATGGTAATAAAACAGAGCATCGTTTTAATGGATGCGTGATTATGTGTTTTCATAACAATAATTCAATTAATTTATGCTCTTTTTTTATACTGCAAATTTTTAAAACCATCCATCCATCAGTTCTCTTCCACATATCCTTTTCAGGGGGGCTGGAGCCAATCCCAGCTACAATAAGGCTAGAAGCAGGGTACACCTTGGATAGGTCGTCACTTTTTCACAGGGCTAATATAGAGAGACAGACAACCATTCACAGCTATATGCAACTTATAATCATCAGTTAACCTAACCCCACTAACAGCATGTCTTTGGACTGTGGGAGGAAGCCAGAATACTTGGAGACAACCCACACAAACACAGGGAGATCATACAAACTCAACACAAGACCCTGGTCACAAGGTGAAGTCAAACTCAGGAGGCAACAGTGCTAATCACCGCTGCAAAAAAAGAAAAAAATCAGTCCAGATATCTATTATGATTGTTGAGTATGCTTCACTGGGATCAGGTTTTTGTTGGCACGGTTGATCTTTTTTTTGTTGTTGTTTCTTCGCCTGTCAGACATGACTGGGGGAAAGAAAAGGGAGAAAGAAAGAGGGAAAGAAAAACAGCGGGGAAGAGGAACGGTGATAAAGGGAAAAAAACCAACAAAACAAACAGACAAAAAATACATATATTAATCACCTGGATCACCTGTTGAGAAAGAAAAAAAGAGAAAACAAGCAAAA
>NW_005190875.1:0-1126 GCF_000239375.1 Pundamilia nyererei
ATTTCACCAGGGCCAGTGGTGTTGGCTAAGGCCATCCACATTACACCAAGGTCTGTGGTTCTGGCCATTACCATCCACATTTCACCTAGGCCAGTGTTGGTCGATGAGGCCATCCACATTACAACAGGACCTGTGCTACTGGCTGAGGCCATCCACATTATACCACGGCATGTGCTCCCTGTGTGGCTATCGTCACCACACCAGGGCCTGTATTGCTGGCTTAGACCTTCCACATTGCACCAGGGCTAGTGCTCCCTGTGAGGCCAACTTCACGACAGCAGGGCCTGCGCTGCTGTCTGAGGTCATCTACATTTCACCATTGCCTGTGTTGTTGGCTGATGTGATCCACATTACACAAGGGCCTGTGCTACTGGCTGAGGACATTAACATTAAACCAGGGCCTGTGGTGCTGGCTAACACCATCTGCATTTCACCAGGGCCATTGTTGTTTGCTGAGGCCATCCACATTACACCAGGGACAGTGCTTCCTGTGAGGCCATCTTCACCACAACAGGGCCTGTGCTACTGGTTGAGTCAGACTACATTTCACCAGAGCGCATGTTGCCGGCTGAGGCCATCTACATTTCACCAGGGCCTGGCTGCTTTCTGAGGCCATCCACATTACACCAGGGCCTGTGCTTCCTGTGAGGCCATCTTCACAACACTAGGGCCTTTACTGTTGGATGAGGCCATCCTCATTACACCAGGTACAGTTCTTCCTGTGTGGCAATCATCACCAAACCAGGGTCTGTGGTGCTGGATTAGGCCATCCACATTTCATCAGGGATTGTGTTGCTGGCTGATGCCATCCACAGTACACAAAGGCATGGTCTACTGGTGAGGACATTCACATTACAACATGGCCTGTTTTGCTGGCCAATACCATCCACATTTCACCAGGGCCATTGTGGTTGGCTGAGGCCATACACTTTACATACAACAACAACAACAACAACAATCTTTATTTATAGAGCACATTTAAAAGCCTTGGGCATACCAAAGTGCTTTACATAAAACAATAAAAAATAAAACAGTTCACACATTAACATCAAATACATAAAGGTAACGAATTATGTTCACCGATAAAAGCCAGCAATAAGAGTAAACTGCAGCACATAGGTTATAG
>NW_005190875.1:2216-3691 GCF_000239375.1 Pundamilia nyererei
GTGTGCAAGGTCAGATAAGCTGAGATAATGCCTGACCTCTCCCTTTTCAGTTAAAAGAGGAAGTACTATGTAACTTACTTTCACTATAAATAAAGAACCCAGCCTGCGCTCAGTGTGTGTGTCTTCTGAGAGGCATTCACACCCGTGCGCACGCTTTCTAATACTCTCAGAGTCGGTCTACAGTGTCTCATTTCTCTTACTTGTGTTTGAACAAATGTCAACCCCTGACATTTAATTGGTCCTCCGAGCCGGATAACTGACTGTTATTTTTAACGTCTAGTTTTCCACAGACGGTCTTCATCGGATCCTGATGTCGTGACGCCTGCGCTGGAAAAAATCTGTGCACAGTAAAAAGGAAAATCCGGGAACGTGAATTCAATCTCCGGTCAGCGTCTTATACAGGCCCTCATGGCTCCAGGACCCGATGAGCGCCTGATTCAAAACGCAGCGCCACAGTAAGGTGAATATGAAACACTGCATTCCATCAAGCGCTAAAATACGTTGATATTGAGATTTTCCATCAAAATAGTGTGTAAACCTGGGAAGCGCCGACAGATCTCAGTTCAAGAGGAACTTAGAGACAAACAGGCAAGGGCGAGAATTCTTAGTCTGTAAGGGGACCTGGAGAAATTGCCGTAAAGTTCCGGCCGCTCTGGGAGTGGCTGTAACGGAACAGGTAGAAGGTGTTACATAAAAATATGGAAAGTCTCAATAAAAATTATAAAAACGCGCTTTGTTTGAGTTAAAAAAAGAGGAGTGAGTTGTCATTTACGACCCAATACGCGGTCGAACCGCTCCTTCAAATTGTTTTCCTGTGTACACTCACGTACTGGTTAAAGTGGGAATCAGGTTGTGCATCATCACGTAAAATCAATAACCGCTCTCTCAAATAGTGGGAGAGTAGAAGGCTGTTATTGAAAACCCACCCCCACTTTTTTGTACCAGAGACGGTGTCACAGTTCTGACGTAATTAGTTCAAAATGGGTAATTCCAACACTAAAGTAAAATTAACAGCAGATGAAGAATGGTTGGAAAAAAACTGTCAAAATGCAGGGATAGTCAGTGCAAATAGGTGGAGAAATCCACATAAAATGTATTGTCCAGCCTGGCAAGGCAAATGTAACCCAGAGTCAATAACTGCTTTAAAAGCTGCTTTGCAAAAAGAACTATATGAGGAAAAAAGTCAGAAGAAAAAAGCAAAACGTGTAGCAGAATGGCAGCTTTTCAAAGCATGGGAGGCAGAAAATGATAAACGCAGTGCTAAACGCGCCCAAAAACAAGAAAATAAAGATAAGCAGAAAGCTGCAGGAGAGGAAAAAAACCCACCGCCCTATGCACCCCTACCTCAGCCTGCACAAACCACAGCAGCAGCAGCTGCACCAATTCCTACGTCACAACTTCCTGTAATCTCTCCTCACAACCATTTAGAATAGAATAGAATAGAATAGAATTCAACTTTATTGTCATTGCACATG
>NW_005190876.1:0-1352 GCF_000239375.1 Pundamilia nyererei
AACATTAATGAAACAAGTGGACATAAAGAGGTGGCTGTAGTTCAGAAGGTAGAGCATCATCTACTATTTGGAAGGTTGGTGGTTCGATCCCTGTCTGCATACCAAGATATTAACCCTAAGTTGCTCAGCGATACATCTGAGTGTGAATGTTAGCTGGTGAGCATGTTGTTGTATAAAGTGCTCTGGGAGAGTAGAAAAGTGCTATATACAATTTACCAAATAAAAGAAAATGTTCAGATTGGATGTAAACCACAGTCTTGTTACCCAGCACTGATTTTGGAACTTTCTCCTGGTAGGTTGTATTGAGGCAGCAGACAACGACAAGAGCCTGAAAGCGGTTTTTGACACAACAAACTGCAGGATGAAGCCCACTGCTTTGAAAGCCTTTAGTCATGACATTGAGTCTTTGCTTGTTATTTCTTATAAACAGTAATATCTGTACATAAGTTCTTTCCTGTTCTGACCTTTCTTTAGCAGTGTTGCTAAATTAATAACAATTAACTTAAGTATGGTGCTGTTAGTGATGAGATCTCTATAAAAGACCACCCGAAACTGAAGGATATTCTGTATTGGAGACACCCTGGCTTTAAGAGCCTGATATATATTATATCTCAAGTTCTCCTTTGTCAGATAATTTATTGATGCCCTGTGAACGGAGCACTGTGCCAAGCAATCAACTGGGGAGACAGGTGGGTGATGATGAGTTCACTGGGGACCAATATACTCCTTCTGATCAGCATATTTAGATTGTGCCAATGTCAAGATGATTGACAAAATTCATAGCAGCTGCAAAAATTTTGCAGCTGCTATGAATTTTGTTCTTGTGTAAAACAAAGAAATGTGATGGATGAACTGAGTGGATGAGCTGAAAGGGTTAATGTCCTGCTGAGCTGTGCTTCTTGCTGACAGCCTGATGGAGAAATAATCCTGGACAGTGATGATAGGCCTCTGCTGAGAGAGACAGATGAAATTTTAAACACCTACGCGTCTTTATGCAAAGTGGAGCAGAGGGTCTGTCAGAGTAAATCAGAGGGTGCTTGATGGCTGGAAACAGTTAAAAGGCTTTTGCATAAGTGCTGCATGGCCAATTAGCTCTTTGCACATGTCAGCTTCACTGCAGGGCTGCCCCTACACCTACAGCTACCTCTGCTTCCCCCACCTTCCCTCCCTCACCTCATCTTCAACAATCCCCAGGATGTTCACGCAGGCTGTCAGACCCGGTTTGTCGAAGGGCATACACATAAAGCATTCACTGCTGATGCCTGACTGAAACTGCACGGTTAGGATGCCCCCAAGGTTGCTGCATTTCAACTCAAGATAAACCAATCAGAGACTGAGTTGATTGCCAAGAA
>NW_005190876.1:2244-3690 GCF_000239375.1 Pundamilia nyererei
CTCGATCTCTGTCTAATAAATCATTCTTGTTGAATGATTTTATATTATCTAAAAAACTGGATTTTTTATTCCTGACTGAGACCTGGCAGCGGGATGTAGACTACTCGTCACTTATTGAACTCTGCACAGATGGCTATACTTTTATTACCCAGCCTCGTGGCTTTCCACGACCGTTTCTCCTGCCACTCCGTGAAAACTGGACTTTTTCATTCATTTGAGCTGCAGCTGCTTAAAATTGGTAACAAGGATCCTTTCTACTGTGCTGTGGTGTATCGTCCACCTGAATATAACAGGTTATTTTTATCGGAGCTCAGTGACCTCTTATCCGCTACTATGAAGCTGTCTAGGGTGCTTATAGTTGGGGACTTTAACATACACGTTGATGATTACTATAACCCATTCGCCAGAGACTTTATGAACATTATGGATTCTTTTCATTTTGCTCAGCATGTGTCCAGTCCTACACACAGCAAAGGTCACACACTGGACCTTGTTTTTACTTTGGGTTTAAATATTGATTTTATTTGCTCTTAGGACATTTTTATTTCTGATCACTATGTTATTGTTTTTAATTTGTCTTTTAATGAGCCTTTGTCCCCCGTTAGACAGATGGTTAGCTCTCGCATCTTAAACTCCTCCACAGTGGAGAAATTTGTGGATGCTTTTAACTTACAGCTATCTCCTCAAAATGGTGTTGATTTCTCAACCAGTCTTTTTAATGATTACCGCCTTTCTATTTTAGATGAAATTTGTCCTGTTAAGTTGAGGAGTGTTGCGCAGGTGGACTCATCTAAATGTGCACCTCCTCTATCTTAAGGACCTTTTAGCTTCTTTTAATAATGCGATCAGAGATACGAGGGCTGCCCATTTCTCACACTTGGTTACAAAGAGCAGAGGCAATCCTAAGGTGCTATTCAACACCATTAGTGGCATTGTTACTCCTGCTCTACCTGCGGCCCCTATTTTTTCTAACGAGGACTGTGAAAATTTTCTTTCTTTTCTGCTTGCAAAAATTCATAACGTGAGAATGAATTTTTCACATTCAGCACCTGTTATTTCGATCTCTACCCCATCTCGGCCCATTATCTTGGATACTTTCTCTCCTGTTTCACTACCTGAGCTGGTAAAACTTGTGAATTCAGTGAAAGCATCCTCCTGTTCATTTAACATTGTACCTGCATCATTATTCAAAAATGACTCCAATCTATTGGCCTATGTGTGCTCATTTTAATCAACTCTTCACTGGCATCTGGTATACTTCCAGTTTATTTTAAAAATGTTGCTATTCTCCCACTTTTAAAAAAACCTCAGCTAGACCCCTCTCTTTGGAGCAGCTACAGACGTATCTCTAAATTACCGTTAATTGCTAAGCTTCTAGAAAAGGTTGTGGCTAAGCAACTTATGGCAGATAAACATGGCATTTACGATAAGTTTCAGTCCGGTTTT
>NW_005190877.1:0-1159 GCF_000239375.1 Pundamilia nyererei
GTTCAGACTCTCTGGGCTGCAGTTTCTCTTCATATTAATCTTACATTAAAAAACACTCTAATCATTCCCATGACAAACAGCAGCAGATATGATCCAAGATTATTCTAAACTATACACAACTAAACTATAATCCTTTATAACTCTGTGGAGTCAGAGGAGTCAATGAATCCCCTGAATGGAAAAGCCTAGTTTTAGATGATTTATTATTTCATACTTAATCTTCACACTATGTGTTTCTTCTGTGACACAGGTCTTCAGACACAAGGCATCGAGTCTCCACAGGTGTTCCTGGTGTCCAGCTTTGAACTCCACCTGTACCACTTCTCTCTCTTACATGAGACCTTAGAGAGAGAACTTCCTGCACACAAGAGAGATGCTCTGCTGCGCGCCATGCCCAACTTCAACCCAGAGATCATCAGGAAGAAGAAACAAGCTCTGAAGTCCAGAATAAAATACTGGGCTACTCTGTCTGCAGCTGGAGCAGCTGTTCCAGTTCCTGGTCTTTCTATTGATGTTGATATTGCTGTGCTGGTTGATGTTGTCACAGATTACGTTCATGCGTTTGGTCTCGATATCTGGTCGCTGAAGAGACTTTCTGCCAGAACAGGTGTGCCATATGCTGATCTGTGTGCTTTCATCATTTCACCACTGGCTGCAGTAGAAATAAGTATACATCTCCTCATTAAGGTGATAGTCCGACTTGGGTCCGTAGCTGCATTAATTGCAGCAGAGGAAGTGTCCAGATTTATTCCAATTATTGGAATTCCAATAGCAATGGGTCTCTCTTTCACCACAACTTACAGAATTCTGAATTTGATCCTTGATAAGCTCGCTGATGATGCTCAGAGGGTGTTTGAAAGAGCTTTAGGCTGAACACATCAGTGTGAATTTGAAAGTAAAAGATGAATGAAACTTAAAAGAGTTTAAATGAAATTAGTTTAAATCATTAAATATAAATATATTGAAACCAAATCATATTGCAGCTGCATATTTGAGCCATTATCCTACTATAGCTGATGTTAATGTTCTAATAACTTCCTGTCACTGCCGGATGCTCGCTTATCATCTTGACACATCAGCAGCAGTTCTGCGACAAACTGCTCTTTTTGCAACCCCGAGCAAAACATGATTAAACTTTCACCTATAAATGATTCTCTCT
>NW_005190877.1:1913-3689 GCF_000239375.1 Pundamilia nyererei
GATGAACAGACGTTTGGCAAAACACATCGTCAGCCAATCACACTGAAAAAAATATGTACATCAGTTACATGTAATAAAGTCACGTTTAGTCAAACTTTGTTTTCTGTTTTATAACTGCAATAAAACCTGAAGTCTTTACAGTTTTCTCATCTTAATATCACAAAATTTTTCTTTACACTTACATTTATTATGCAGATTATATTTAATTACCTTATGTTAAACCAAGACAATTATAATAATAATTATACTTTCTATTATATCCGTGACACTAATATTTAACATGTTTGTAATACATGTATTTGTCTTTGTAATCTCAAATTAATATGTTTACTTAAACTATAAGAATACAGAAAATACATTTATTATTGGCGGATGTCAGCTTGTCACAGGGAATACCAGAGATGTGTAAAATATGAAAATGATGCATTAGAGGAACAATATTCAGCACATTTCTGTCTTAACACTGAAAATAAGCAGACGTCCAACCTGAAGTGAAGCATGAATGATAAAGTGATTGTATACATGTTTGTGTGAGCTAGCCAATACACGTCACTGCAGACACAGGGAATCTGGGCAAATATGAATTTAAACATCAGACGTTCACAAATAGTTCAGTTGTATTTTTAAACATGAGTTACTTTATTTCAGGAGCCTGTAATATCTAAGGCAGCTCATCATAATGTCAACAAGTAAAATTATTTACAAAGTCAATAAATGTAAAAGTATTTTTGATTTATCTTCATCAAATACTGAAATCTTATGTCAATCAGTCAAGCAGTCTTCAACAGCTTTGAGCTGTGAAGCATCCACAGACACACACATCAATTGTCACGGTCCTGGGCCTTTTGTACTGTGTTATTAGTCTGTTCTCTTCTATTGTTCATGACTACTGGGGTTTTGGTTCCTCTTTTGCATTTCTAGATTTCTTGTTCTTCTGGGTTGTGATTTCTAGCTCTTAGGTTTAGTTATTCTCTTATTCCCTAGTCAGTCATGTCTCGTGTCCCTCCTGTCCCTGTGCTGTGTTCCCTCTGTACTGTGTTAGTATTGTCTCTGAGTTCAGTCTGTGGATTTCCTGTTTTACTTTGAAGGTCTTGTCTCATGTTAGTGTATTCTGATTTACTTCCTTGTCTTGTCTAGCCTAATGAGTCCCAGCTGTGTGCCCACCTGTTCCTCGTTTCCTCATGTGCCTGCAAGTGTATTTTAATCCCTGTCAGTTCTTGTTGTTGTGTCGTTAACGTCGGTTTACCCTCACTTTCACTGCGTGTTCGGTTTGTTAGCCTGCCTGTTTAGTTAGTTTTCTGCTCAGTTGCCTTCCAGCAATAAAGCTGAATGTTTTGAGTTACGTTTGTGTCCGTGAGTGCTGCATTTTAGGTCCTCTCCCTGCACACAGCCATAACATCAATACAAGCTGTTAATGATGTTGTAAACCTTACAATATTAATTATAATTACAAATATTTAGCTTTAAATTATTTTCAAATTTCTATGACAATTGTCAATGTATGAAATACTTAAATAAATCAATATTCCCAAAAAGTAGAGCACCTAAATCACAGAAGTCCCTCTAGAGCAGTGGTCCCCAAACTACGGCCCGCCTCCACATTTGACCCGGCCCCCTGAACAATATTAGAGATGCATCATTATTTTTTCAGTCTGGCCAAGCGATCGACACTAATGCACCCATAGAACACTGGGCCTGCCCGACTGAATCTCTGGAAATGTTTCCTCATGTTAATAAAGCTCATTTGATTTGAATTGTGAACCACGCTAAAAAAAA
>NW_005190878.1:0-1394 GCF_000239375.1 Pundamilia nyererei
AGTGGGACAGATAATGCAAATAGTACCTGGGACGGTAGGAGGAAGGCTTTAGGCAAGTTTCTCCACAAAAGAGCAAAAGGTGCTCTTATAAGAACTCGGATTTCTACTGTTGAATAGATGCCCCAACCAGATTTTTCTTCAAGCTGGAGAAAAGGGTTTGCGAGTCACACCACGTGATGCACTTAAGGCTTCCAAATGGGAAGGTGACATCTGACCCAGTAGAAATGAGGAAGCTTGCCATTGACTTTTATGCCAGCCTCTTTAGTTCTGACACGTGTGACCCTGAATGTGTGACGAGGATGCTGGAGGGGCTGCCACGGCTGTATGAGGCTGAATCGGCTGTGTTGGAGTCTGCTATCTCTTTTGAGGAGATGTCTTCAGCGGTTCAACAACTCAACGGTGGTCGGTCATCAGGAGTTGATGGGCTTCCTGCGGAATTTTACCAGGAATTCTGGTCGCTGCTAGGAGAGGACATTCATGAGGTTTTCACATTCTGTGTGACCACTGGGATCTTGCCAACAAGTTGCACGAGGGCAGTTTTGACTTTACTGCCAAAGAAAGGGGACCTGGGCTCGCTCAAACATTGGAGGCCTGTCTCTTTGCTTTGTACGGACTACAAGATTCTTGCAAAATGTCTTTCTAACAGGTTGAAGACCTGTATCGACATGATTGTTGATGTGGATCAAGCATACTGTGTCCCTGAAAGAACTATTATGGACAACTTGTTTTTAATTAGGACATTATTGATCTGGCTCAGAGACTTGGATGTGGGGTTTTTTATCTCTGGATCAAGAAAAAGCTTCTGATAGAGTTGATCACCGCTATTTGTTTAAAACTTTGGAAGCTTTTGGGTTTGGGAACATTTTCTTTTCTTGGATCAAATTGTTGTACTCAAACACTGCTGTCATGTTAAAGGTGGGGGGACGGTTAAGTCGGCCTGTTCCAGCTCAGAGGGGCATAGGGCAGGGATGCCCTCTTTCTGGTATGTTGTATACGCTGGCCATTGAACCCCTTATACACCATCTTAGACAGGGACTCTCAGGTTTTACCTTTGACGAAGCAAGAAGCACAGTAAAATTGTCCTCTTATGCTGATGATGTTACGGTTTTTATAACCATATTAAAACACTCAGACTGACACTGGACTTATATGAGCAGGCATCCGCAAAGGTTAACTGGTCAAAGTGTGAAGGTTTCATGTTGGGAGGGTGGGTTGATAAAGAGGAGCCGGTGTTACCGGCAGAGTTACAGTGGAACAGGGAGGGACTGAAGTGTTTGGGAGTGTTTTTGGGAACTGATGCTTTTCAGGGGAAGAACTGGGAGGGTGTTGTTCAATTCAATTCAATTCAATTTTATTTATATAGCGCCAAATCACAACATAAGTCGCCTCAAGGC
>NW_005190878.1:2162-3688 GCF_000239375.1 Pundamilia nyererei
TAGCTGAAGGCTTTTCAGTGAGTTTTTTGGACATCCTGATAATAATGAATTACAGTAGTCCAGCCTGGAAGTAATAAATGCATGAACTAGTTGAAAACATTACTGCCCGGTTGTCTCGATGGACTTGGGTCTGGCCACCATTGTCCTACAGGGGGAGGACTTTGGTTGTTAACAACTTGGCTGCTTCTGTACTCTGGCACCGTGCCACTGTTTTTGAACCTCCGGCCTCTCTTATCAAGGAGATACAAAAAAGACTGGTAAATTTCTTCTGGGGAGGGCTTCACTGGACCAGGTCTGCTGTGCTGTCTCTGTGTCAGAGGGGGGTCAGAGTTTGATTGACCTTCACAGCCGTATCACAGCGTTTCGTCTTCAGACAGCACAACAGTATCTTTATCAAAAACAACAACCACCCTGGTTCAAGACTGTATCTATGCTGCTTCACAGAATAAAGGACCTTGCATATGACAAGCACCTGTTTCTCATAGACCTGACTGGCATGGACCTTTTGCAGACCTCTGCTTTTTACCAGTCTGTTTTGACTGCTTGGAAGACTGAGAACAGTCTCTCTGTACTTTAAAAACAATTTGATGGTGATGTTGGTGAGGAGCCTCTTTTTTACAATCCCTTGATACCAAGTAGAAAGCTCAGCACTGCTAGTGTATAAATGCTGGTCTAACCAAGCTGGCAGGCCTGAGGACAGCAGGGCAGTGATGGATCTAAGAACAGGGAACCACTGTCTTTTCTGTCTAACTGAGGAAACACTGCAGCACCTGTGGCTTGGCTGTCCAAGGCTATCTGGCCTTTTTTCATCGCTGCAGCAGTGGCTTTGTGGCCTTGGAAGAGTCTCTTTATCCTGGGTCCGAGGTACTCTGCAGTGGAGCGTAGGAAGGTTTGCTTGATTAATTTTTTAATAGGTCATGCTAAGATGAGTATATGGCATTCAAGGAGGAACAAAATGAAGGGAACAGGATCTGTTCATTTAGAGATTATGTTTAAAGGGTTAGTAGGTGCACGTTTGAAAGTAGAATTTGTTTATAAGATGTTGTCCAACATTGAAGAGTTTGTCTCTATTTGGGGAATTAACCCTTTAAAGTCGGTCTGAGCGGGCACGCTCCATTTTGCGTAACTATTTTTAAATCCCGGTAGAACTGCAACCACGTAAGGTAGCGCAATAATTTTTCTTGCATATAAAACCGGAGGAGTTGTACTTACATCTTATGCCATCAGCTTGTCCTCGGTCACAGTTTCCTTCCACATATAGCTTTGCAAAAACTGCATAAAAAGCGCTTGCAGCAACAAAAACATAATATTCCAGAAACACGCTTTGCCGATCCGATCAGCTGTTTGTAACACTTCCTATGTTGGAATAGACGTCAGCGCGAACTATTGCATGTCCGCCATTACCTGCCCAAAACCGAAAGTGCCGTCATATTCGTGGAAATGTAGTTTTTTACCAACTTGGCCTTGTAAGACTGTACTGGTGTTTTTAAAAGTTATGTTTGACTTTATGACTTTCTGTGTCGTTT
>NW_005190879.1:0-1039 GCF_000239375.1 Pundamilia nyererei
AAAAGCCATATTAAACGCAGACTACTTTAGACCCGGAAGTAGGATTCGTCGCGTCATCACTGAACAACCGGATTCTTGTGGTTCCGCACTGTGTCCTGCACATTCTTCCTGCTTACTCTGCATCTTTCAAATTAAAACACTAAGCCTGTGCATCTCCAACCAAACCATCGGTGCACCAGCATAAGGACAAGTGCAAAAGAAACAGAAGAGTAACAAAAGGAGCTTAAGCTTAAATAATTACATATACAGTAGGGAATGTGTTTATGCAGAACCAAACAAATCCACAATAAAATCCAATGCAGGACAAATTTATGCCAACTTAATAGGATTTAATAAAGAATAATCTATTCATGTCAAAAGCCTGTAATACAAATCATAATCTTGGCTGCTTCAGTGGGTCATATAATTGTAGTAAAGTTGAGTCACATCTTATAAAAACACAAGCTGTGAGGAAATCACAGTGCTCTATAGATTTATTCCTACAGTGACTTGGGAACTGGTCTGGGGCTCTGGGGGGGAAAAGCAAGGTAATCCACTCACACCCTTCTCTTCAGCACAATGGACTAGAGAGGCATGACTTTATTTGGGACACATGAAAGACGTTGTGTATTTTCATATTATGAGAGAGATTAAGGCGAACAGAAACTGGGTTAACCAGCGCTGCGATTTCAAACAACCTGATGAATGTTGATTTGAGTTTCTTAGATTCAGTGTGAAGAGGTACGTAGTGTGTGGACAACTGTACCTTCTGACCGATGGTGTATTCTGGAGCGGGAGTTTTATGCCAGTCGGCATGTTTGTTGCATTCTTTGGTGCGTAACAGTGCCACCTGAGTGGCCCTCCAAAGCTGGTGACACATGCAGAAGTGAAACTGGACCAAAGGAACAAAGTACTCACCTTCCACGGCCAAGAACGGGGGGGCTGATACCCTAGGGAGTACGCCCTGTAGCCGAAGACTTCAAGCTGTTGTGGGTATACTCCACCCCGACCAATTGCTCGCTCCAGATGGTTTGGTTGGAGGCGACGATGCAGCGAAGCA
>NW_005190879.1:1961-3686 GCF_000239375.1 Pundamilia nyererei
CCTCCACTCCTCCAAGGCCAGTTTGATTGCAAAGAACTTCCAGTCTCCCACATCATAGTTGGGCACTGTAGGAGAGAGATGGCGAGAGAAAAAGGCACAGGGCCATAGCTTACCATCTCGTTGCTGGGAGAGGGTGGCGCCGACTCCAGAATCCCAGGCATCCACCTCCACGATAAATTGGAGGTGCAAGTCGGCTTGTGTCAGGATGTGTGCGGTAGTGAAATGCTCCTTTAACTTAGTGAAGGCCTTTTGAGCTGCTGGGTCCCACTGAAAAGGGATCTTGGGGGAGGTCAAATGGGTCAAAGGTAAGGCGATTTTACTGAAGTTCCTGATGAATCTGCAATAAAAGTTAGTGAAGACGAGGAACTGTAGGAGCATAAGGCAATCTGTGGGTTCTGGCCATTCCACAACCACTCTAACCTTAGCTGGGTCTGGCTTGAGTTCATTTAGTTGAGTTCGATTATGTAGCCCAAAAATAACATTTTGCACATGAAATTCACATTTTTCTCCTTTAACAAAAAGTCTGTTCTAAAGCAGCTGCTGGAAGACCTGTCTTACATGGTTACGTGTTCAGTTTAAGTCTTAGAGAAGATTAGAATAATGTCTAAATACACGAAGATGAAACAGTTGAAAAAGTCCCCGAGTACATCATTAACCAACGTCTGGAAGACGTTAGCCTGAACGGCATCACAAGGTACTCAAAGTGACCGAGATGTGTGTTAAAGGTTATCTTCCATTTATCAACCACGCGGATTCTAAACAAGTGATACGAATTAACGACTCGTAGGCCCGTAAGCCCCAGGAGCAGTTCGATTGCCCAATCATACATCCTGTGGGGGCATAAGGCCCGCACTCAGTCTTTACGAAACACTTTGGCCATGTCGTGATAGACCGATGGCACCAGAGAAAGATCTGGGGGTTCTGAGACTGGTGGCAATTTGAATGCTGAAGCGGGGGGAGTGGCAGATTTAAGACAGTCCACTTGGCACTCCCCCCACCCAGATGTGCACGTCTTCTTCCAATTAATATGAGGGTTATATTGTTGCAACCAGGGGTGACCTAAAACAAACGGTGTTTGAGGAGCTTGAAATACAAAAAAAAATCTGATGGTTTCTGAATGGTTTCCAGATAAAGTGAGGGCGACTGGTTCTGTAATGTGGGTGATGTCTGGCAGGTGCTTTATTGACAGAGTGGAAATCTGGAGTGAGAGTGGCAATGGCTCGGTAATTAAATTGAAATGTTTGACGAGAGCCAAGTAAATGAAATTTTGTTTGATTGTGCCGGACACGTTGCAACACAATGTGCCTCTCTTGCCACAAACCAAACACGGAGACCAGACGACAGGCGAGAGTGGCCCAACTGCATGGGCTCCTCCTGATTTAAGACCTTCCCCTGCTCACAGAGCTCCGCTTGGGCTCCCTCAGGCACCATCTTGGATTGCTCCGAAGGCTCGTGGGAGATGTAGTGCAGAGAGCTCCGACGGGCGCACAGATGATCATCATCTTTGATACACTACAGGTATGTCCCAATTCCTGGGCCGCAACCTTCGGAGGACACAGCCGTCGCGGTCTACATGGGCTGGGTCCTTCGAAGACCGAGAAGGCCAGAAAACAATAACATTTTTAAGTTACAGTGGGGCAAAAAAGTATTTAGTCAGCCACCGATTGTGCAAGTTCCCCCACTTAAAATGATGACAGAGGTCAGTAATTTGCACCAGAGGTACAC
>NW_005190880.1:0-1099 GCF_000239375.1 Pundamilia nyererei
TCTGATTGGCTGATTGATTAGTTTAAATTTAAGGGCATAAGTTGGACTAGAAAAAGTTGATAACTTGCAATATATGTTATTTCAATACACAGCAAATCACAAAATGTTGCAAAAGTCACATTAATACCGAATCATGAATGAAGTATTGTGTTAATTGTGGCATATCTGGTGATCCCTGCCCTCCCTAGATTAAATAGTGCGCCCTATAAAAGATCAGCCTAGCCTTCAGATGCTCTCGACTGGCTCTGAGATTGGTTCATTTGCTGGAATTGTTGCTAGGCTTTACTTTGTGGCCTGTCTGAGCAAACTCTATGCTCATCTTCAGAATTTAGCAGTTTCGAGATGTTAAAAAACACATTTCATAGCACTTTCATCTATGAATGTGTAGATGTGCATTTCTTTTGCTGAAAAAAGACCACAGAAGGTTATTTGCTGTATATTTTCAGTCAATAGCTTGTTAGCACTCACACCTCATGGATCCATCATCTTTGCTGGCATTAAAAGTCCATTTGTTAGGATTCTTGTTTCATGATTAAGGGGACAGCTGGAGTGCACTTGCCCTGTATTTGCCTATTAGGGATGACAAATAGTTCTAAATATTGAATTTTGCAGTAAGATAACCTTTGAAAGCAGTTGCTGCTGAATGATGTGGGTGGAGAAACTAAATGGGTAATGCTTTCCAGTTCTTCAAAGTCTCCTTTCGAGGTTTTCTTCGAACACAGTACATAAGTCTGTGTGCTTCAGTGAAGCACTTCAGTAAAGGATTCAGGCTGTCCTGGGCACAAGGGAGTGTAATTAAAACAGAAAAAACTGTTTGATAGGACATGATAAAAATTAAGTGCGTTAAGTCTTCATCAGAAGCTGTCGGACTTGGAGCTCCTTTGATATCAATATCAAGGGAGTCAATGATAAAACAGCACGTCGGGGTTGAACTTTAGCCTTGATCAATATCATAAATGCTGTAAATGGCTGCTCTATCTGCTCTTTGAAGTGCTTTCATATTCTTTTTGTGAAAGAACTCCTGGCTCACCAGTATTGACAGATGGATGTCAATAATAGCCCCCTGGCGAGGAACATAAACTGGCAAAAACTCAATAGC
>NW_005190880.1:2537-3681 GCF_000239375.1 Pundamilia nyererei
TGCTCCTCCTTTTCCTCATCAATCCAGCGCCAAGCAGTTCAATTAAGCCACGGAAATCTGCCCAGTGTGTGGGAGCCTTTCTGTGGTGAATGTACCCTGAAACCATGACAGAACTTGGACCAAAGCACAGAGCTGCTACTTACGCCTGTAATTAGCTTCACACAATGTACACTGGGGGCAACAGCAACTGATGGAGGTTAATGGTATAACATGACGTTTAAAGTGTCGAGAACTATGTGGACCTAATTGAGTAGTCTGCCTCGACCCACGCTAACACAGCTTTCAAAGCCAAATTAATGCCAAAGTTTAATTCATGTATTTCAGGTGCACAGTCTTTAACATGATGACCCATTAGCCATTTGAACATACAAGACAGTGACCATTTTCAAGATGCTAACAACTGCTGGTAAAATATAATTTTTTGAGGTGGAGTCTTGATTTTAGTTTTCATGCATGTTCACAATGTAGAAATATACTTCCTAACCCTCAGGTTACTCATAAGCTTCTTTGTATCAAATTAGTAAATTTTTTCCCCCCAATTAATTTACTAAAGGGGAAGTAGAGGTACTATGGAGTAGAGGTAGTACTTTTTCTGTGAGCCACATCTCATGATTGGTCTTTTCATGTACAATCTAGTGTCTGAACTCAGCCTGACCCTGTAGCCACCCTTTGCTTTGCACACTCTTGGCATTCTCTCAATGAGCTTCATGAGGTCGTCAGTCTTGAAGGAGTTCCCAGAGATGCTGAGCACTTGCTGCACTCTGGGGTCCATCTCATCCCAAACCATCTCCATTGGGTTTAGGTCACACATTAAGAAGCCAACAAATTCCACAAATGAACCCCGAAAACCATTTCAGCTTCATCATCAAGCTCACTGAGACGAGGCCAAGGGTTTGCAGCGCTGTCAGCAAAGCAAAGAGTGGCTGCTTTCAGGAATCTAAACTATAAAACATATTTTGTTATTTATCACTTTTTTCTTTGCTACATAATTCCATATATCTTGCTTCATATCTTTCATGTATTCAGTTTGTATCTACAATGTAGAAAGTGTTAAAAATAAAGAAAAACCATTAACTGAGAAGATGTGTCCAAACTTTTGACTTGTAGTGCATTTACTGTACATATCCTAATCAGGAGTTCAACA
>NW_005190881.1:0-3677 GCF_000239375.1 Pundamilia nyererei
CACACACACACACACACACACACACACACACACACACACACACACACACTTTTCCAGCTAAATGCAAATACATGGAAGGGAGCCTTATCAAGCCAAACCTGTACCATTCCTTTTGCCCTCACATCTTTATCACAGTTGATATACCAGTCAGGCTGTTATGCTAAGTATGCATTTGTTTGTGTTTCTTTTTTCAGATGGGTCCAACCCATACACACTCAAACTGTGTTTTTCCACCTCATCACATCTATAAAGAGCTACCGAGCTTACAGAGAGCTGCTGGACCTGCTGATAGCTGACCTCTGACCCAAGGAGGGAGCATGAAAGGCAGACGCGAAGAGGAGTGAGGCAGAGAGAAACCGAGACGAGAATAATAAAGGATGGAAATGGACGGGTATTTATAGAGTGCTTTTCTAGTCTTACTGACCAATCAAAGCACTTTGAGTTTGATGGCCACCAAAGAAGAACGTGGTAATGGACACTCTGAGGAATCCACTCTACATTTAGACGTCTGTACAGGCAACTGAAGTCACATTTTATGTTTAAAAAAAATGTAAAAAAAAATTAAATATGGAAACAATTTTAACTTGCTGTCATTTAAGGTTTCTTAGTGTTACATAAACTTGCTGCCCTGTGGGAGCTAAGCTTACAGGCCGAGCTTTCACTGCAGTGCTTGGTCAGCATGAGATGCGTAGCTAATTTATGAGTTTACTATAAAAATATTAACACATGACATCTGGAGGAATCATGTTAGGAATGTCATCAAGGTTTCAATGACTATTTATGTTTATCAGAAACAAAACTTTATTGTTCATGTAAAAAATCAGAACCGCGTCTGGTTTGTTTTAGCCCAACCTGAA
Organism: Pundamilia nyererei; assembly: GCF_000239375.1. Lineage (NCBI taxonomy): Eukaryota > Metazoa > Chordata > Actinopteri > Cichliformes > Cichlidae > Pundamilia > Pundamilia nyererei. The sequence goes on from NW_005190881.1 coordinate 858, forward strand.
GAAATGAATCCAATATGTAGACTAACTTGTAGAGAAGAAACTCTCTCTGTCATGATATTTGCTGAGAAACTTCAGAGGACGATACACATTTTATACACCTCAAGTGTCCCGAAGCAGCCCACGTCAGAAACCCGTCTAATGACATATTAATAAGCAGCTTGGAATGAGTTTCCATGTCTGGACATGTTAAAAAATGAGATGTTGACATCGACTGAAAACATTTTTCTTACATTTTAAAGTGGATCAAAGTTATTTTCCCCACTTAATGTGAGTTTAAAATGAGTCTACTGGCGTTTTCCCCAGAATTCTGTGCATATATCTGTAGATCTTTTAATATATCAGTATTTGAATTACTGTACACAGAAAATTGTAGTGGGTTTTATTAGAGTCAGCTGCGACCTCTTGTGTTTTCTGTATAAATAGAAATCAATTGCGTGCTGTGTCCATTTGAGGTCATTTTAGAATCAAGATGTATGTTATTGTCACAGAGTTGCTGGACTCTCCTTTATTGTAACAGTGAAATAGATGTGAACTGAAAACAGTGCAAATCTACAGTCCAGAGATCAGAATATGAGTTATTCTTGTTTATCTGATTCAGGACTTCTTTGATGTGTAGCAAGCTGAAAACAACATTAGCCACGAGTCTGAGAGGAGGCTTCTGCATGTAACTGCACTCAATGCTCCGTGTACGTTTACAATGCCTTAAGGCAATGAGAACCGCAAAATATAAGTTTAAAAAGCAGGAAAAAGTCAAATAAAAAACACCCACTGAGTGAAGGCCTGTGTAACTAAAAAGGTGTTGACTGATCTCAGGTCAGCAAGCAGCAGGACGTCAAAAATAGAAAATAGCATCCTTACATCTAATATTGTGATCGAACAGTTAAAAGATGTGAACCTGAAGACCTGAGCTTTAACTTGAAATGCGCTGTAGCTCATTCCACTATAACATGCGTTGATGTTGAAAAAAGAATAACAGAAGTACCATTTGTCCAAGCAGAAAAGAAAAACGTAAATGTTGGAATCTGACACTTTTACAAGAGCAGAGGGATCACATCTAACCCGGGAGGAAACATCTCCTGATGGTTGTGGTCTTTTCCAGGATCACATAAGGGCTTACTGTGTGTGCGTCATGTGACATTTCACCCACAGTCACATGATCTCGAGCCATTTTAACACCGGTGGGGGATTTTGGACCTTTGAGTTGGACAGTGCTCTCCTGCATTACGCTACTAACAATGATGAAATCAGATTTGGAGGAATGCTCGTCATCACTTATGCTGGACTTTAGAGATTTGGAGAATAAATATCAGGGAGAGTTTGAATCATTAAGTGTCCCAAACTCGATCTCTTAATTGCATCTGCATCATAGAAATATGTGATCTGTTTGCACAACAGTTACTGAGGACAGAAGGAAAAACTCGTAATAAAAAGCATTTTAATTTGTGCAATATTCCGTCTGTTAATCTCAAATCGAAGGTAAAAAAGGTCAAACTGTTTTGGATCAAATACAAAGAGCCAAGTGTCTCTGTTTAGTCAGACTCACGGATTCTAGAACTGAGGCGTCCTTGTTGTAAATAATATTTGAACATAAGCAATAATAACAGACAAGTTGTTGCTTATGTACTTGCTGTGTAACAGTTGTAAATGGGCACTAAGAGGTTTGTATGTAACGTGCTGTTTCTACAGTGATTTCATTTCTTTTTGGTTATTTTGGGGTGTTTTTGGACAAATGAGGGCCTTTGAGTTCTTAACCCTGTCAGCACTGAAATAACAGAAATGTTATATTTTTGTTACTAAATATAGTTACATGGGTTACTTGTGTTCAAACTGTTACATTCAGATGATGGAATTCGCTGTTACATACTAACTTTTATCTTTTAGTTCTGCATTTGTTCTTTTGTAAAGTGTGAACGACCCAGTGCAGCAGTAAAATGTAAACCGTGGCAAAAGCCTGAGTGTTAATCACATAACTGATGGTTTGAGACAAGGACGCAGGTATAAGTTATGATTTTAAGACAGTAAATGTTTGATATTGTTAATAGTTTGTTGTCATTAAAAAAATCCTAAAACAATGTTGTTTTATTTCAAGACATTCTGTGGTCGAAATGATACGTACCTGTTCAACCTGAATAAACCTGTTTTGAGGCTGTAAAGCCGCACACAGAGCTGTGCCCTCACATCGTTATCAATGTCAGCGTGATAAGGATCCTCGTTTATTGTTTGCATCAGGATTTTTATACAAACAAAAGAAAGACCAGGAAGTCTTTGCACATTTTGTTTCCATACTCAGCTGTTTCTGCACAGTCTGTAATGAGCTACAGTTGCAAGCGTAGTTTGAAACCATGGACATAGTTGAATTGAACTGGGAAAAAATGAATTATTCCACTAAACACCCAATGAGAAGGCGACAGTAACAGTACAATGCTAATATAACAGAAGTACATGCCTCCATAGAGTACATAATGAATTATATTCAGTATTATAAATGTATCAGCAGTTTTTATGTTAACTCAGTTTTGTCTCACTGTACACACTGTATTAGTCTTCTTTGAGAAACAGCTGGAACATCCTGCCTCCACCCTTTTCATGAAATCTTTTAAAGATGTTGGTGTGCTTGTATTAACTGAAACATGTCATCGAAACGAGCTGCTCAGTCACTGCCCTCCAGGATTTGATGATGTCACAGCTGTCTTTAAAATGAAAGACAATGTCTACACGTAAGAATAGACACTGGGGGAAGTTGTCCTCATCCACAAGGGTACACCTTCGGTGTGCAACTTTGCCAAAACAATGTCGGACTCTGTAGTTTTCTCTGGTCCC
>NW_005190882.1:0-1208 GCF_000239375.1 Pundamilia nyererei
ACTAAAGGGGAGGCTGGAATGTTACATTTCAGACACTTTAATAAGTCTTCACATATCTCACGCTCCACGTGAGTTACCTATGATCGCCAAACTCTTTTGAATCTCTGGCCTTTTGACTACCAGACACAAGATTTTAAATGGAGACCTGAGAATCCTCCTCCGCTTTCGAAGGACTTTCCTGATTACCTCCGCCACTTACCATCTACCTTCTCTCAAAGGAAACGTTCACGGAGACGGGGTAAACATGGCGGCATCCGTGTTCGTATCAAGGCCTTTTTAAAGTCCTATGTTGCAACAAATGATTGCTATTCTATAAACATCTTGTCATCTATTCATCTAAATGAATAGTGGTATTGTAAAGCGCTTTGGGTGCATTGAAAAGCGCTATATAAATCCAATCCATTATTATTATTATTATTATTCCTGCCCTCCGGGACCATGCTAACTTCAGACTGTTCTGTCATCGCTGGATTCGCCCTGTTGGCCCTTATGGTTACCTGGATCTCCCAGCTGATCCTCCGCCCGCTTGGTGCTGGGTGCGGTCCTCCAGAGGAGGTGCGAATCTTGGCAACCTTCGCCTGCTGCGGCGTTTTCCTACCAGTAACAGTGTGACCACTCTCCGTATGGTCTTGCTAAATACAAGGTCATTGACGAATATATATTTTTTTAAATTGTTTTTTATTTTAAATGATATTCTATCGTCGGGACTGGATTTCTTATTCCTGACGGAAACTTGGCCTCGCCCCGGCGAACTTTTTCCCTTCTCGGAGCTGCTCCCATTGACTACGCTTTTATTAGCTCACCCTGGACCACTGGAAGAGGTGGAGGGCTAGCTTCAGTTTTTAAAGATAAACTTCGATGTCGGCAGCTGCCACCTGTTCTGTACCCCAGTTTTGAGGTGCAGTTATTGGAAGTGAACTGCGTCCCCTCCATCCTCTGCGCTGTGGTGTATCGCCCCCCGAAACTTATCAAGGATTTTCTTCCAGAATTTGCTGATCTGCTGGGGAGCCTTGTGCTACGTTATGACCGTATACTAATTGTCGGTGACTTCAACATTCATGTTTGCTGTGAGGACAGTTCGCTAGCTAAGGATTTCCTTGCTCTTATTAGCACCCTCAATCTCACCCAGTGGGTAAGTGAACCAACTCACACTAAAGGTCATATACTTGATTTGGTCTTATGGTCTGGATATTTGCATCACGGACATA
>NW_005190882.1:2253-3675 GCF_000239375.1 Pundamilia nyererei
GTTTCACAAGTGCTGAATTTGAGTCATTCATGAAGCAGAATGGAATTGACCATGTGAGATCAGCACCTTTCCACCCTTCTTCAAATGGGCTGGCTGAGAGGGCGGTCCAGACCTTTAAGGAGGGGATGAAGAAAGTCAAAGGTGATACCTTGCAAACCAGACTGTCCCGATTTCTGATGATGTCACGGAGACTCAGATCAGTTTTGGACTTTCTCATGTCTGATGTGAAAACAAAAGTGCAGCACAAACAATTGAAACAGAAAGAAAATCATGACACCAAGAAAAGACTGAGAAGTTTCACACCAGGAGACAAGGTCTTCATCAGAAACTACTCCTATGGCCCGAAGTGGATTCCCGCAGTCATTGTGAGAGCATCGGGTCCAGTGTCTTACATTGTTACCATTGGATCAGGTCAAACTGTGAAGCGGCACATCAATTAGGTGAGAGCAAGAGTGGCTGACACTGTTCCCAGTACACCGGACAGGGAGGTGGAGCCATTGCATGACAAAGAAGCAGTGCCTGAGTGCTGCTTGCCATCAGAGTTGGACACATCGCCACAACCTCCTGCAACGGAGTTGCCTTATGCTCCGGAGACTCCGGCTCCCGGAGACTCCTTAATGACACCAGTGTTGTGACGTTCCCAGAGAGAGAGAGACTTTAAAGGACTTTGTTAGGTAGAGTGAGATCTTCCAGGAATAGAGCAACAATGCGCTCTGATCTCACAGGAAGGACGTACCTTCCTAGTTAGTAAAAAAAAAAAAAAAAAAAAAGGAAAAAGAAACATTGAAACATATGTACAGTTGTATGGTTACCTTAATTACGTGTTGATTGCTTGTTAAGCATTCTTTACATAAGCAGTTATTTTGTAAGTCCAGGGAGTTGTTGACTTACGGGGGGAGGAGATGTGGTATCGCAGGAAATTAGTTGGTTATATATGAGTATGCATAATAGTTATTATTCATAGATACCTACATCCTAAATTCCTGTTATTCATCTGAAAGAAACAGAATGAGTGTGTCGTTACAATGGTAATGCCAGGAGAGGCAGTATTGGTTCTGTGTTACATTTATGTTGTAAGAAAGAGGAAGAAGAGAGTGTTCTGTAGGAGGCACTAAAATGGACACTGATGTTCTGTACATGTACTGAAAAGAAGGTTCAGTAAACAAGTTGCAACGATACTCCGGTGTAAGGCTCAGTTATTTTATTTTTGTTTTTGAAGATGCAACATGTCTTGTCAGGATTATTTTCGATTATGTGTTTGTTTGTTTTTGATTGCTCAGCAATAAAGCTGTTTTGAGTTTTACTTTTTGCCTTTGGAGTCCTGCATTTGTGGACCAACACAGCCAACGTGACGGCGTCAGCAAAACTGAGTCGTTATTACTAGAGATGGCACGATACCACTTTTTTATGTCCGATACCGAT
>NW_005190883.1:0-1255 GCF_000239375.1 Pundamilia nyererei
GGTGTAACGATGTAACGAGGGAGTCATGTATGACTAATCCTACGATCAGAGATAGATATATTCATTTAGCTTTCTGCCCATGTGCTTGGCCAAAGCACCGTCTGCCTTGGGATTGGAGGACCTTAAAAAAGGTTTCTTCCTGCACACGTTTAACACAGAGCTAATGGATTCTATGCAGGCCCTTATCCTGACCTGTCTTTACAGGTATGATAAAATGGAAAAAGGGACATTTATGGCGCGGTACAAGCCTGTCTGTGAGAAACCCTTTGATTCACACTCAGACATGCGTAGGTACTGCATTAATGATGTCGAGGTGTTGAGGAAGGTGTATAAATTTTTTTTTAAAATTCATCTGTTTTCGTATGCCACTCTTGCATCATATTGCATCTGAATTTTAAATTTTTTTTCTCCCCAGAGACACGCTGGCCTTGACTCATTAAGGTGCGTATGTTGACCAGAATAAGACATTTTTAGACATCTCTTGAATGGCTCAAATGCGAAGTGTAGTGATCAAGCGTGCGGCAGAGGGAGTGAGCGAAATGTAGGCCCAAATTTTGTGGAAGGATTTGACGCGTCCAGCAGAGTGAATGTTTTTGCAGTTTCTATCACGGATGTCTTCGCTGTCACGCAGAGCGAAATTATCCCAGCTAGCAAGATCTCATATGGTGAGCTGTATCACGCGAGTTGTGAGAAGGTGGATGCTCTGAGAACAGATTATGCCCTTAATGTTGTGGTCATGTGGGGGTGTGACTGGGCGTCATTAAAGCCAACTGATCATTCAGTCAAAGACTTTATGCACAAATACAAAAAGCCTGAGACTCTGGACCCGGAGACGTGCTGTTTGCTGGTCGCATGAATGCAATGAAACTGTATCACAAGGATCAGGGTAAGAGTGAAAAGATCAGATACTGCGATTTTACGAGGCTTTACCCCACTGTTCAGTGTACAAAACATTATCCAATAGGTCACCCTAATTTTGACAGGGTCAAAAATGATTTTGGGTTTAAGTGCACTGTGCTGTTTCATCCTGTTCTGCCCTACAAGTGCCACAACAAGCTAATGTTTCCTCTCTGTAGGACATGTGCTGAAGAGCAGAATCAGCAAATCACAACAAAAGTCACCTCAAGGCGGTCATAGAAAAGCCCAACAATCATATGACCCCTTATGAACAAGCACTTTGGCGACAGTGGGAAGGAAAAACTCCCTTTTAACAGGAAGAAACCTCCAGCAGAACCAGGCTCAGGGAGGGGCGGGG
>NW_005190883.1:1979-3674 GCF_000239375.1 Pundamilia nyererei
TTGTGTCTACATGGCAAAAATCTAATATATTAGTTGTAGTTTCTTGGTAAAGGCTGAGTTATTTTCATTATGATAATGAAAGTGGCTTTACAGATACTTTGTTAGTGTACTTAAGTAGAATTTTAAAGTATCTGTGCTTTACTTGAGTGTTTGTATTTCTGACAACTTTTTCCTTTTAAGCCCAACATTTTTAAACAAATATCTGTACTTTCTAGTACTTATATTCTCAAAACAGACTTAAGTTCATCTATAGCTGTCATGGTCCCTGTCTCTACCCGGTCAGCTCAGGTGGGCCACGTGTTTTTGCTGTTGCTTATTGCACTTATTGCCTTCTCTCTGTAAACACAGAGATACTTGAACTATTCATTTAAAAAAAAAAAACCATCTCTCTCTTTTGGCATTTAGTCCTCCCTTTGTACCGATGTAAAAGACAGAATAGTAATCTCTCACTTTAACGATCTATTTATATTTATTGAAAGGCCTCCAGCACCATGAAAGGTTGAACACAGTTAATGTTGTGTCTGAACTGGATTTCACTCTGAATTAATGTCCATGTGGGTCCTGCAGGAAATCAGAGTGGGAAAAACGGGAAAAGTTAGGAGCTGTTAATGTAGCAAAAAACAAATGTATTGCATTTTTTTTCATAATCTCTTTAAAGCCGTTATCATTGTTGTTTTGTTTTGTTTGCTTTCACTGGAGCGGGTAAATGAGTCTACAAAGTTTAAAAAAACAGATTTACATTTATTGTTTGTTACTTTTATTGGACATCAACAGATCCCATTTATACACAATTAAGATATGACATGGAAAATATCCTTTTGTTTCCATATGGAGACTCGGCATTTGACCTATCCTAAATATTTGGGCCAGCCAGCATTAGGAACCACCTCCTCGAGCCAGTAAAAAGGTCAAGGACACAGTTACACGATCGCCAAACTAACCTGTTTTTGGATAAAAGAAAACCATGTAACCAGGAGGAATATGAGCCCAGGAATCTCGGTTTAAAAGAGCACTAACTACTGCACATTACTTTTTTATGTCTATTATATAGGAGTTGCTGCTTACACCCTGAGTTACACAATGAGTCTTTCAGATGTCCCAAATGGACTGTCCAGCGGCACGCGTAGTCCTGCTGGACACCACATGGTCTTATTTTTATTAGCCCTCGACTCAGCTGCAATGTGCTTACAGTTAGTTATGGGGTCAGTTTCCTTTTCATCAGAATTATCTGCTGTCATCCAGACATAAGCTGAGCAATCGTTTAACTAATTTCCCATCAAACCATAAAGATTGACGGGAAAGTCACAGAACCATTGCTTGCATGTGTGCTGATAAAATGTTTTTTCCATATTAGGTTTTAGCTTCTCATAAGATAAGATGTGGGGGCTGGTCTCTTTGCTGTAATTTTCCACTGCACATAAGAAACCACAAGTTCCTGTTTTTGTAATTTCAGCTATACTGCTCAGTTCTGCTTTGTTGGTTCATTGAAAGGTCACGCCATATATGGTGTGACTGGAGATGTCGTTCAGAGGTCGCGCCATTTGTGGTGTGATAGCAAATGTCACACACACACACTCACTTGCTCACGTACGCGTGACTTAACTGTCACATAACTAACGAGATGTTTTTATAACTGCAGTTGTCAATAAAAGAGACAACAAGTCAGTTTGGAAGTTGGCTGAGATCAGGTGAAGA
>NW_005190884.1:0-3672 GCF_000239375.1 Pundamilia nyererei
TTTTCCATCAGAACATGAATGCCATTAATATTTTGTAAAATACATTTTAGAGAGTTTACAAGACTGTTACTCTTTCAGAAAATGCCCTGCTCCTTGCGCCGGTTGATATCTCTCTTCAGCTGGCAGGTGGTGCAGACGGGGCAGCACATGGCCATCATAAAATCGTTACACATGGAGCCCTGGAAACACACGCAGTAACTCTTAGAAGGTGCAGCCTCAACATCAGTGAAGGGAAGGGAGTTAGGCTAATGACACGACCAGAATTTATTTATATGAAAAACCAGGGTTGGATTACAGACTTAATCAAAATGTAAGTGTACACATGCTATCATGCTGTGTTTGCATCAAGCAGAAAGTTGAATAAGTATACAAGCAATGGAAAATTTATCAATGCGCTAAATGATATGACATTCCTGCTTCAGAGCCTATATCAGAAGCATCAAACTCAAGACCCAGGGGCCAAAAGTGAAACAGTAAAGACTCCAATCTGGCAAAAACTTTGGACTTTTAACTGTGTTTTCACAAGTTTTCCTGCTAATAAAGAACTCCGACATGGCAATTTATACAACACCAAAGGGTTAGAGTTAACCCTAAACATCCTATTTTCACTGCTATGCTCTACTAGAAATGTCTGTGCTTATTCCAGTGTTTTGTTTTTTTTAATCAGGACATTTTCTATTACAGTCTTAAGATAAATGTGAGCTGTCTGTGGCCCACAATGTACAGTGAGTTTGACACCCATGACCTAAATGAATCTACGTTGCAATACTATGGCTTAAACAGGGAAGGGAAAAAAACATAATTGGACACAACCACATTATTGTTTTTAACCTTTGTTTCTCTTAATCTTCAAATATATTTTGATTAATCTTGGGTAACATGTTAAAAGTACTTGTACTTTTTACATGATCATTTTCAGACATTTAGTAATTTGACTCTGACAGCATTTTCAGTTTTTCTCTTTTTATAATATAGGAGGAACATATTTGACTTACAACATGATGGTAACAACTTAATTATTAGTTACATACAGCAGGAAATAGGCTGTTTTCACTCACAGTGAAACAGGTAACTAAAAGACCACTTCTTTGGTTCTAAAAAGGCCTCAAATAGACTTAAATTGGCGAATCCTGCAGAAAGCTTGCAGTGGATAACTGTTCCTGTTGTCCACTGAAAACTTACCTTGATGTTATATTTGGTCCTGTAGACGCTACGGATGGGCATGCCCAGACCACACAGGCAACACTCGCCCATGTCACTGGCAATGGTACAGCCGAGGCAGCAGTAGCACCAATAGCCAAAGCAGCCTAAGGCAGGGAGAAAGTGTGTTAAAGGAAGCACTTACAACTTAAATCCATTATTATTGTTATTGTTATTATTATAAGTATAGCCGCTCTTCATACATTCCATTAAAATATCCATTCCCAGTTAATTTTTAATATAACTGATAAGGGAAAAAGATCCACAGTCCTTATTTTACATGAGAAAATGCATTCAAGTTTCACCAAGTTTCAGTGGTTTGGTATCCATTTCTTGTCAGTTCCTTAACAGTTTGTTTCCACCACACGAACATGTAGATGGAGCATTACAAAGGCCAGTATGAACAGAAAGAAAACCTGCTTTAACTGTTCTTTTCTTAGGTTTGAAAAAAAGGTGTATCCAATTATATCTTGCTGCAAATGCTGTCTCAACTTTGTGCATATTTTGAGCTACAGAACCAGTAAAGAAGGTTACTCACAAATTCCAATGTCATCACAGCAATCTAACACGCCTGTCTGGAATTCAGAAGTTTCATATTTGCCTGGTTGGTTGACCACAGCCATGATCACGTTAAAGTCTTCTTTCTGTGGGATGAAAAGGGGTTGTAGTTATTGTTTGAATACTGTATGTGAGGAAGAGGAACACTACTGGTTCATATTTCTCTTTATTATTCTCGGTGCTTCCATGTATGTTTTGGCTTTACTACTTCCACATACTTCACATACGCATACTTCAAACAACATTCAAACTCTAAAATGCTCTCAAATTATTGGGATATTACTATAATTTAGCTTTTTCATCTTGACCATTTTGATAAAATCCCTGTTTAACTTTTATCGCATTATGATGATTCTTTTAGAAAATACATGTGCTGCTATGCAATTAAGCTACAGTGTACCACTCTAGCTTTTTGAATCTGTTCCTCCTGTAAATGGCCTGTATTTGTATAGCGCTTTACTTAGTCCCTAAGGACCCCAAAGCGCTACATTCAGTCATCCACCCATTCACACACTGGTGATGGCAAGCTACATTGTAGCTACATTGTAGCTACATTGTAAATGGTAAATGGCCTGTAGTTGTACAGCGCTTTTACTAGTCCCTCCTAGGGACCCCAAAGCGCTTTACACACCCAGTCATCCACCCATTCACACACACATTCACACAATGGTGGAGGCAAGCTACAGTTGTAGCCACAGCTGCCCAATGTAGCAACTACAATTGTAGCTACATTGTAGCTACAAGACACTGGCGCCACTGGGCCCTCTGACCACCACCAGTAGGCAACGGGTGAAGTGTCTTGCCCAAGGACACAACGACCGAGACTGTCCAAGCCGGGGCTCGAACTAGCAACCTTCCGATTACAAGACGAACTGCCAACTCTTGAGCCACAATTGCCCACCTGGTCTGAACAGATTCTTCTTACTGGCTCGATTTTCAGTCTTCCCACACATATTATATATCAAAACAATGGATTTTGTATTTGGATTCAGAAAATGTGACAGAAGCCTACAGACAGAAGCATGTAATCGATAGCCTACATGGCTTCTGAGTTACAAAATGTTTAAGAGCAAGTCAAGGCAGTTTTCCTTTCTCAGCTATTTAGTTGCCGTACTTCACAGGTCATATATCTTTAATAATTCATTTTTTAATTATACACTGTCAACACTCAGAGTCCCTTCTCTGTCCTGATCAAAATTAAATAGCCTGAGAAAGCATACACAGGCTGCCTCTGATGGTAGATTAAAACTGAACAGATTTAGCCCAATGACTGTACAGAAGGCACAGACTGTGACTGCTGCAGAAACACAGAGGCCACGCTCTCACAATCGCTGTTCACTCCATGCTGTGTGAGTGTGTGTCCAAATTTGTAAAAATTGTTAGGTATGCACTTTTTTACCTTAGTTTTGTGCTGAGGAGATTAATCTTACCAGCTGGTTGGACAGTTGAAGGATTCTGACCAAGAAGGATTGTCCAGACCATGAAGCAGCTTGAGCCTTTATAACATATAAGAGCAGGTGACTCAATCACCTTTGCTACTGTGACAAGATAACAACAGCCACAAATCAGCCCTATATCTTTATGTCCGGTTATGGTAATAAAACTTAACCACACTGTGTGGTTAAGTCAAAGTCATAGACAAGTGGGATGTCCCAGACTTATCTCACCTGACCTTGTTTCTGTGTTAACAATACATCATATCAGTGTTGTTAAGCTCAATTATATCGTTACCACCAACTAAAGAGTAAACAACATATAGTAGTGCCTATTTCCTGTACTTTGCTTTGGTACAATTCTGTAGAATTATGCCACGTATTTTTTTTCAATTTAGAAAGTATAAGTCTGTGTAAAGGATTTAAACGTATATTGTTGTATTTTCTTTTACAGTACTTATATTGTATATGAAGTCAGTAA
>NW_005190885.1:0-898 GCF_000239375.1 Pundamilia nyererei
GTGTGTGTGTGTGTGTGTGTGTGTGTGTGTGTGTGTGTGTGTTCCACGAAGATGGATCCCCTTGAAATTTAGACATCACAGTCAACTGATGATGAATCCTGTACCGGTTATGGTGGTGCTTACGTTTCCTTGAGTGCCACTGTTCAGTTCGGATTTTTGATTGTCTTGAAATTTGACTGTAGGAATATCAGCAGCTCAAACCTTTTACTTCACCCAGTAAAATTTTGTATCCTAGTGATTTTGGTTTTTTCCTCTTGTTGTGTACCCATTAAATTACAATTTGTGGATCTGGTGTGTGTGTGTGTGTGTGTGTGTGTTTCGTCTAAACTAGTGCTTGCCCATGTTAGAGTAGTCCTTGAACCTTTCTGGAGTGTTAGCATGCTAATATTACTGGTATTCACATTTATAGATGTGAAAAAAGAAAAGAAGGAGGTCTTATATGTTAAACATGGGTTGATTTAAGCTGTTGCTAGGTGGTTGCTAGGCATGTATACATCAGGTTTTATGGCTATAGATGAAATCTTGCGAAGGTGTGAAACTAAAACAACAGGATGTTTTCATATGGTGCTAAAAATAGATAATTTTAACCCGTTGCTAGGTGGTTGCCAAGCAATGTGGTGATGTCATAATATATCATGCACAGTTCAACACTCTGGATATAAAGCAGATTTTACTGTGATTAAATTAAGACTATAGGATGTTTTCATAAGATGTTGTCAGTGCACGAATCCATAAACAGGCCGTCTTAACTCATTGTGAGGCCGTTGCTAGGCAGCATGATGCAATTATCTGATATAGATAAGAACCTTCAGAAGCCTAAAGGGAGATGAACCTGTGTGCCAAGTTTGGTTGCTCAACTTCTGATGTTCTAGGAGGAGTTGGCGGACAAAGAAACAAA
>NW_005190885.1:1960-3671 GCF_000239375.1 Pundamilia nyererei
ATGCCATGGTCCAAATACCTATGGATCTAACTGTATATAACAGCAGATTAAAGCACAATAAGACACGTGTTTCTGTCACTGTGGGCCTACACTCCGCTTTAGCTCATACTGCCTTGAATCCACTGACGAGCCTCTCCTGTTTCCATCTACAAGCTCTGTTTGTCTGATGGACACTTGTGAAAAGCTGATGGGATTTATACCACAGGAAGGTCTGAGGGAGCGAGGCCAGACGATCCATGCAAAGCAATGAATACAAATGAGAAAGAAGTCTCTCACAGCACTTTTTCCCCTCCTGTTCGCCCTCTTTCCCATTAAATTTCCAGACAGCAGTTCTGTCTGTCACCGCACGCATAGTGTCAGCGCTGACTTAACACCGAGATTTTGACAATCAACAGCTAACAGAGTAGAAAATTACTCTTTACATGCATGTATCAAACTTACTTGGTATCAACATTATCAAGTAGCCGTTCTCTGGCTGTAATTTGATAGGGTTTCAGTTTGGGGCATCGCACCGAGGTTACGTTTTTAAGACCTGCAGAAAAAGAAGCTTTTAGTTTACGTTATATGTAGTTAAATAGCACTCTTCAAAACAGAACAGAAGCTTTCCACTGCTCCCTCATTCACAAGGGTTCGTCACAGCAAGTAGCTCTACATATTTGTTAGATTTTTTTTAATGCTGGATGCCAGATTAATGGCACCATCCCAAAGAGGTTTGTGTGTCCTCCTGTGATCAGAATGGCGAGATTTTGCTCATTAGGTGAATGTGTAAGCGCTACCCTGTAGAGGGAAGTGCTAAACAATAATTAACACAACAATTTTGAGATCCTCAGTCATGGAGGCTGAACTGCAAAGGCTCAATCACCTTTAATGATCAAACATGTGGCTGGGACCACTGACGAGGCCCTGCCACAAGGTCTCAGGCATAGGGCGAGCACATATAGACACAGCAGCTGGTACACGTAGGCAGGAGTTTTAAAAAAAACAGCAATAAAACCTTAAAATGTATTCTAAAACTAACAGGTGGCCTGTGAAGGGCTGTAAGAACAAATGGGGGTCACTCCTTTAGCTAGGTGTTAAAAGCTCAGTGTTTATACACCAGTCTGCATTTAATCATTAGTTATTATTAATCTCTGGCTCTCTTTCTTCAATTGAAAAATTGAAGTAGTGTTTTTGTTTTTTAATTGGAAAATGTATCATTTAGGAAAATATTCCCAGACCTAACCTTCTCAGAAGTAAGGATTTCTTGTTCGTCCTTGTCTTCAGAGGGGTTAAAAGTACACAAATTATTTAGGTAAGTAAAAGTACAAATGCGTGTTCCAAAAAAATACTTTAGTTAGAATTTAAATACTGTTTCAACAATTCAAGTAAAAGTGAAAAGCATGTACTCAAAGTAAGAAAGTAAATCGTCTTTGAAGGGCGTTTTTGCCAGTTAGCTTTTTGTGCAAAGCTAAGAACCTCATGCTATATTCATGTGCTAATAAAAGGATATTAGAGCATAGAAATACAAACATTTTTGTTTTTTCTTTCACTTTGCTTCCACAACTAAAAATACAGTGAGAAATATTGCATTTGAAATGATCAGGCACTTAAAAATCATCCCTACCTTTATGCTGGCACTAGCTTGATTCTGCCCACCGAATCTTGTTGATATCGGCACCAAAAATTCTGTCCAAATTCTATAGGCTCGTGATTTAGGCCCAAATCAGTTTGA
>NW_005190886.1:0-1952 GCF_000239375.1 Pundamilia nyererei
AAGCCAGGACACATAACAATGACACGCACAACAATAAATAAAGTATAAATCCAATTTCTTAGCAACCACTTATCTACCTCTGTCTTCATTACTCAGCTATATGACTCGTGTTCAGACAAATTTTCATGTCTCTGTCAGCATAAAGTGGCTAGAGACTCACCGAGGTTCCTTTAAAGGATTAATAAAAACACACAGTTTCTTCTCATGCCCCTAAATGTAACCATATCTCGCTGCATCTCTTCCTAATGTTCACTTGCTGTCTATGTGAGTCATTGCTTTTTTTGACAACTCTGTCAACACGAGGAGATAAGAGACCACTAGTTAATTACTAGTCTGTTAAACAGAAAGACAGGAGACACGCCCTCTTTCATATACAGAAGATTTGGGGGGGGGGGGGACGACTGTGAGACAGCCTTTGTTTGATGTTGGTGGCACTGAAAAGTCTTAATGAGCAGTGTAGATAACTTAGTTATTAACCAAAGATCCAGCATGACAGATGAGACTAATTGGGAAAATCATACCAGCGGGGGAACACGCAGTCTCTGTCTATGCCCCTCTATGTGTTCCGAAATCGACTATGAGATAATGAAATCTAGTTTTTGTTTTTATTGCTCTGTTGCAATCTGTAGATTCTTGGCTCCCAACCCTGTCAACAGGATGATAAGCTGTCTTCAATTTTCCTAGCCCTGGTTATTCATTATATGACGGATGTGTTTGGCTGCCATCCATTGTTACCGCTAGCGTATACCACTAGAAGGCAAAGTACTCGAAGTAAAACAGTACTGAAACAAATTCAAACTATCGTTAATTGTGGAAAAAAGAACAAAACACATTCAAATTACTAAATAAGAGCAGGCATTTACAGATATGCATAGGCCAGCTGTTGCATTCTCAAAGGAATGATGTCAGGAGTTGATCCTGCCACGTCACCTAACAGTAGTTCGGCAAATGAATTGATACAGAAAGCAAAACAGTAATAGTGCATGTGAGTCCAATACGAAGTACTAAAAAATCTGCCCTTTGGGGATTTCCCTTTACTTTAGATTATTATATACAGTCTTGCGATAAAGAAAATTTTCACAGGACTGCAGGACTGTTGAAAAACTAAATACACCGATGATTCAACAGCTGATAGAACCACCTTTAAGGGCAATAACTTGAAGTAATCATTTTCTGTATGACTTTATCAGTCTCTCTCATTGTTGTGGAGGAATTTCAGCCCTCTCTTCACTTCAATATTGATTCAATTCTTTGAGGTTTGCGGGATTGATTCATGCACAGCTCTCTTAAGGTCCCAGCACAACATTTCCAACAAGTTGAGGTCTAGACTTTGACGGGGCAACTGCAACATCTTGATTCATTCCTTTTCAGCCATTCTGTTGTAGATTTGCTGCTGTGCTTGGAATCATTGTACTGTTGACTGACCCAATTTTGGCCATGCTCTAGCTTTCAGACAGATGGCCTCACATTGAGTTCTTTGGTATACAGAGGGGTTCGTGACTGACTTACTGCCCAGGTCCTGTGACTGCAAAACAGAATCCAAGTCACCACCCTTCCATCACCATGTCTGACTGTGTGACAAGGTGTTTGTGCTAAAATGCAGTGTTGTTTTTTCTTTTGCCAAACATGGGACTGGGCATTACAGCCAAAGATCTTCACTTTGGTCTTGTCAGCCAAAAGGCATTGTTCCAGGCATCTTGTGTTTTGTTCAGATGAAACTTTGTAAACCTAAGTCGTGCTGTCATGTTCTTTTTAGAGAGAAGCGCTTTCTCCTGGCAACCCTTCCAAACAAGCCATACTTGTTCAGTCGTTTTCTAATTGTACTGTCATGAGCTTTAATATTTAACATGTTAACTGAGGCCTGTAGAGACTGAGCTTTGACTCTTGGGTTTAGTGGAGTTATTGTGAGCATTGCATTGCCTCATCTTGGGGTGAATTTGCTAAAAGATTGT
>NW_005190886.1:2443-3671 GCF_000239375.1 Pundamilia nyererei
AGTAGATGGATGCAGATTCATTAGGGTCCCTGAAAAGTTTAAGCACTGCTCCTTTTCCACCAAATCTGACTGTAAGATTTAATTTGTCAATTCCTTTTTGTATCTTTGATGGCACTTCTCAAGCATCAAGTGAAACTTTAAAGCTCCATTGATTCTTCTGTGTTGTTCTGCATTTTCAGCTACGGACAGACAGATGGTCTCCTCCAGCTCGGTTACAGAGCAGATGTCCAGAGCAGCACCAGTCACAGAGACAATGTGACCTACCTTTTGATCCACAGATGCCCCACAATGCACATGCCACTGCACTGACCTATCAAAAGTGTTGTGGTTGGTATGAGGTCTCTATTAAATTAACCTCTAACCAAGTTGAGACTAAAAAATGCAAATACAAGTTGTATGAGCGCCATAGCATGACGCAAGCAAATATGCAACTGAAAAAGACAAAGCTCCAAAAACAACTAAAACAAACCCTGGATGTTTATTAATCAATACTTATGAATGAACCCGGGGCAAATCTGCCACTTCAGCAACAAGAAACACAACAAAGCAATTCAAACTATAAGAATCAGACAGACTGATTCTTGATTCTTCTTGATTGCAGTTCTTCAAGATTAAGTGTCCTGTGAAGAGGTGCACATCACTTGCTAAGCTTCTGACTCAACCATAAAGAAAAGATGGGGAAGTGGTGAAGTAATTAAAACTACATAGCGTAGGCACTGGTGTCATTTTGCAGGTTTTGTTGTACATGTTGTGCAAAAACAATATCCATGACTAAAAGTGTTTAGTGTAGTTTATCTCAAAGTCATCATCTGACCCTAATGGCTTCAGTGTTTTTCCCATAAGTCTCATGAAGTTAAAACACACACCATGTGCAAACTTTTCTTTTCACCTAAAACACAGAGACCCCGCAGAAGTCGCCCAATCATGGATTCAAAGTTGGCAGTGCATAGCACATTTTGGTCCATGTATAACGATTTTTTCTTCTTCTTTTTTTCTTTTTTATTGGCACATATTCTCGACATAGTCTAATAAAGACGCGAGAACTCCATCACAACATGACCTTGAGCAAAGGATCTTTGGAATACGTGCCCAAATTTCAGACAACTGTCAAAAATTCTTGGCCACTAGAGCTATGAGAGCCAAGGCTTTACTTCAGTTCTATCAGGCCTGTTGTGATTTGGTAAACAACAAACACTGACAAGTGAAGGAGAGAAGCGCCTGATAGAAA
>NW_005190887.1:0-980 GCF_000239375.1 Pundamilia nyererei
CCAACACATCATCCCTATCTGCCTGCCCACTAAAGATTTTGCAACGCGGGAGCTGTTGCTACAACGTTACCACACTGTGTCTGGCTGGGGCAAGAGGACAACAGGGGGCAATGGTAAGACTCTAGGTGCCCTGGTTTCCCCTGTCCTCCGCATGATGCCAGTCCCCATCCTCCAGAACTCCATGTGCTCCCTGAGAGCCAAGTTCAACCTCACTGAAAACATGCTGTGCGCCGGATATCTGGAAGGACGCCAGGAGAGTTGCCGTGGAGATGATGGCAGCCCACTGGTGTCGCTGTTTGGCTCCACCCACTTTCTGACTGGTGTGGTTGGCTGGGGACGTGGTTGTGGGGCTGGGTATTTTGCGGTGTATACCAACATGGCCAATTTTGTGGAGTGGGTGGAGAAGACCATGAAAAATCCACCATCGTCACCGTCACATTCTCTCATAATGGTGGAACAGAAAAGAAATTAGGAGATTTATTTTTCTTTGTTGTTTATTTCTTTTCTGAAAAATTTGAAACGTTATCACTAAAATGCTTTCATTGATCTTCCTGGTCTTGTCTGGTTTGTTTGGCTGAAATGTTAAAAGTGAAGTATTTCCATATGGTTTTCTTGAAAATGGTAAAAAATGGAGAGAAGCAGAATAAATGTTACTGTCAAAGAACTCTGTGGCTCATCTTTGTGGGTAATATAAACTCTTAACATGCCTTTCTGTTATCATGTGTCCACCTTCTCCAGCTGCATTCCAGATGATCATGGTATTGTGTTTTAAAAGCCCTTTAATCCCAGTAATAACTGAACATTTGTTTTTCTAAGCTGCAGAGTCAATACACGTTAGTTTGGACTGTGGACATCCAATACTCGCCCCACTAAGAGCGCTGAGCTGATTGGCTGCCATTCAACAACCTCCGCACTGAGTCAGAGTTTTAAAAGAAATCTCCTCATTTACTGTACCCCATCTAAAAGTGAGGTGAAACAAA
>NW_005190887.1:2895-3671 GCF_000239375.1 Pundamilia nyererei
GCTCCTTATATGTTTATTTATTATAGGCACAGCAACTCCACTTACTACAGACTATGCAGCTGACAATGACTCCTTCCTGCCCATCTATTTGCTTCCAGTAGTTAGCCAATTAGAGGAAAGCGCACATGTAGTGAGGATAATGATAGCTTTGTGTTATCCATTATGTATTATCTAGTCCCATAAAAAAACATACAAAACTGGGCATAAGCATAACAGGCGCTCTTTAAAATCTGATTGGCTGTGTCATGATAAATTTCATGCTGGAAGTCATACTAAACATTCTTTGGCGTGGTTGCCAGAGGGGCAACCTCCATGATTGGAGGATTTTACTTTCAGCAGTGCTATCTGGGACTTGCAGTTCTCCCTTGAAGTTTTGATGACTCAGTTAAAACCCAACTAGCCCAATCAGTCAGTTTAAATACTCCGTCCCCCTCCCTCTCCGTCCCCCTCCCATAGAGGTCGTTACCCTCTACACCTCCCCTCCTCTCGGCTATCTTATCTCTACATTCAGACTCCATTACTCCACTCAACACAGAGGGTTTTCCAGGCTGATCTCATAAACATCTAGGACCATGTTCTGGTGTATACGTCTGTCCCTGGGACTCCTGTTCTTTCATCTGGCTGCTGCTCATGGTACGTTTATAAAACTGTATGTTTAGCTTTTAACAATGACACATCATAGAAGTGGGGAAGAATATGGTGTTTAAGCTGAGAGAGAAAGAAATACCACTATGTTGAATGCATTGGGTTTTTTAGAGGGGGTGTTGTGGGTGAGG
>NW_005190888.1:0-624 GCF_000239375.1 Pundamilia nyererei
GCTGGCTGACCGTCTCTATTGCAGTAAGAGCATTTCTGTAAGCGTTTAAGCTGATTGATGACTACAACAGTCATTAAACAACCACTGTTGTCCTACCGGGAGACTTCAACGCTGATGTGGTCAATGACAGTGAGCCCTGGAGGGGCGTGATTTGGAGGAACGGCCTCCTGGATCTGAATCCGAGTGGTGTTTTGTTTTTCGACTTCTGTGCATAGTGTATGTATAGTGCAGGTGGAGCACTGCTGACGTCGACAGAGAATATTGTCGGGCGGTGGAAGGAATACTTTGAGGACTTCCTTAATCCCACTGGCTTCCTCCTCCTGTAGAAGAAGCAGAGTCTGTGGATGAGGGGACGACTTACCTGTCTCCGGGGGTGAGGTCCCTAAGAGAGATAAATGACTCCTTGTTGGGTACACTGTAAACCTGAATAAGTTCAGTGAACTCAACATTTATGAGGAAACTGATTACATAATAATTTTTAAGTTAACTTACTTAAAAATTATAAGTTCACTGTAACTTAAAAAATATGACCTGAATAAGATCAAGGAATTGAACTACCTCCAACCTGTAACTTAGTATTTAAGTAACTTACAAAGTTTAATTTCACTAAACTTGTATATTTTA
>NW_005190888.1:2538-3669 GCF_000239375.1 Pundamilia nyererei
TCCCAAGGATGTGTTCCAAATATAGGGGGATCACACTCCTTAGCCTACCTGGGAAAGTCTATGCCAGGATGCTGGAAAGGAGAGTCCGTCTGTCCGTCTGAACCTCGAATGCAGGAAGAAAAGTTTGGTTTTCATCCAGGTTGTGGAACACTGTATCAGCTCTTTATCCTCTCAAATACTTGAGGATGCATTGGTGTTTGTCCAATCAGTCTACATGTGTTTTGTGGACCTGGAGAAGGTATTCAGCAGTGTTGGGTGGTCTCAGAATCTGATCTCTGCTTTTCGCAGATAATGTGGTTCTGCTGCCCTAATCAGATGATGGCCTCCAGCTCGTACCAGAACGGTTCATGCCTGATTGTGAAGTGGTGGAAATGAGAATCGGCACCTCCAAATCTGGGGCCATGGTCCTTAGCCGGAAAAGGGTTGAGTGCTCACTCCGGGACAAGAATGAGTTCCTGCTCCAAGTGGAGTTCAAGTATCTCGGGGCCATGTTAACAAGTGACGGGAGAACAGAGGGATTGGTGGTACTGCTGCTGCAGTGATGCGGACACTGTACCAGTCTGTCATGGTAAATAGAGAGCTGAGTTTAAAAGCAAAAGTCTCACTTGTCGATCTACATCCCTAACCTCACTTATAGTCATATTGTTGGTGACCAAAAGAGCAAGTTTGCAGATACAAGCGGTGGAAATGGGCTTCCTCTGAAGGGCTGCTGGCTTCTGCCTTAGTAATAGGGTGAGAAGTTCAGCCACCTGGGATGGCTTTAGAGTAGAGCCGCTGCTCCTCCTCATCGAAAGAAGCCAGTTGAGGTCGTTTGGGTCTGACAAGGATGCCTCCTGGGCGCCTACTAAGTGAGGTGTTCTGGGCATGTCCCACCGAGGCAGACCCAGGACACGCTGGAAAGATTATATCTCTTAGCTTACCTGGGAACACCTTGATTTTCCCCCAGACAAGCTGGAGGAAGTGGTCATGAAGAGGGTTGTCAGGGCTTCTCTACCTAGGCTGCTGCCTCCTTGACCGGCCCTGGATAAGCGTAAAAATATAAATGGATGGAGTGATGACTAGAACATTTGTTATTTTCTTAAGAGATGGACCAACATGTAGCCAAATATCCATGCTTTAAAAAAATGAGAC
>NW_005190889.1:0-1606 GCF_000239375.1 Pundamilia nyererei
GGATAAAGCGGATGAAGATGGATGGATGGATGGATGGATGGTCCTGTTATATTTTAGATAGCAAGGAGCAGATGGCTGAGTTTATTGAACTCTACCGAGATGACGCAAACCTGAAGGCTAGACTGTCCCATTTCACAGCCTCACACTTCCTGCTTTCTCAGTCTTTGAAGGACCTGGTCCACATAGACCACGAAGGCTGGGTCCTCCGAAGGATGCGCCCCCCGAATTTGGACACAGCTAGTAGCATACATTATCATTCTTCTAACTGTTGGATCAGTAATATCTTATCCAGGGTAACTCCAGGAACTTGAGTACCAAATTGTGAAGAATGAAAACCTGTATACCTTTATGACTTTAATTATAATTCTGTCTTATGATATGATGATAGATGGCCTGTATTTGTATAGCGCTTTACTAGTCCCTGAGGACCCAAAAGCGCTTTGCACATCCAGTCACCCGCCCATTCACACACACATTCATACACTGGTGATGGCAAGCTACATTGTAGCCACAGCTGCCCTGGGGCGCACTCAAAGAGGAGAGGCTGCCGGACACTGGCGCCACCGGGCCCTCTGACCACCACCAGTAGGCAATGGGTGAAGTGTCTTGCCCACACAACGACCAAGACTGTCAGAGATGGGGCTCGAACCGGACCTTCCGATTACAAGACGAACTCCCAACTCCTGAGGCTCGATCACCCCTCTAGCCCAATGCTTACATGATGGTAATTTTGGAGTTGTGGTGAAAGACTGCAAAAACTTTCAGGTTCCCAGTATTTCCAGCACCTTCAGATAGTTCTTCAGCTTCCTCCGTAGCTTCTTTTGCCTCTACAACTGCCTGCGGTAACATGACTTGGCTCACTGCTCCACCTGGTCCTAGAGATGACCCTACATTTTTCTCCGTCTTTGGCTTGCACTGGCTTTTCTTTCTGACTCTCCCTGCTTCAAATTCAGCTGTGCTGGATGTTTCTGGATTGAAATCCTATGAACACATTCAGCCTAGATATACTTTTTACAGGATGCACTGTGAAATAATCCACATTCAGTACATTGATGAGACATGAACTGATCAGCTTAAGATGAAGCCACGTGTACGAATATCTGTGAGCTGAAAAGCTGCAGCCAGGAGTCGTCTAAACAAGCAACTGTCATAAAGATGTTGAAAAGTGTTGAAGTGTGGTCCGTCCTTGCTGCCACAGTGTAATATCAGAAACAGTTGTGTATTCCTTGTGCAAGTCCTCCTTACTCCACCTGGTCCCATCACAATGGCAAAGAGTGAACTCACTCCCCTCAGTATGCTGTTGCAAGAAGTGTTTTTTTCCTATGTTAATTAAATCATGATTGGTTTCATGGCCTTGCACAATCAGAATCAGAATACTTTATTAATCCCGAAGGAAATTAAGGTTACAGCAGGCAGCACGCTAATGGCACATGCGCACTTACAAAGGAACCTTCTGACCAACTTTACACAAACATCACATTGGGGAGACATGTCAGAAAGGTAGGCTGATAGGAAAAAAAAACAACGAAAATACATGAGGTAAGAGGAGGAGAAAAAAAACTCCACTCAGACTGAGCTCCTAGTGGGAGAACAGTTTGATAACAGA
>NW_005190889.1:2519-3669 GCF_000239375.1 Pundamilia nyererei
AGAACCCTGTTACCATGGTTCCGAATAGGTAGATATCTTCAGCAGTCAGGCTCACCCGAGCCCAGACTTCTCGTTGAGAAGGGGTGTCAATTGCATTCAGAGACCAATTGACCAAATCCATAATTCCTCTTTTAGGTTTTAGAGAAAAGACTGTGAGGGCATCACAACATCACCTAATGCTGTGTCACTGTGCTATACATGCAGTGACACTCTGAAGAGGGTCTTCCTTTGTGTCATAGCTGTTGTCATTTGCATCATGACCACTTCTACAAGACTGCTGAGATGACTCAACAGGTGGGATCATAACAGCAATAAGACGACTGGATCCAATTCCCTTTCCACAAAGGGGTTTTCTGCAGAGATGAATGGACAATAGAGGAGTTATAAGTATCCCCAAAAGGACGAAGGCCTGAAGTGAGGTGATGGGGGTTGATAGAGGCCTTAAAACAGGAGTGCTGATGAGGCCTGCAGCTTTGAAGATAGCTGAAAGCCATGTTGCCAAACAACAAAACCACCTATGTTTGAATTCCTACTCTACATGCATTTGGACTCTAGTCCTATGGACAGTGATGGAAGGAACTGGAAGAGACATTTATGATGCCCTGCCTAACTCAAACCATTCTGCACAGAAGAAGTGTGATCACCGCAAAACTGGAATGATTTTGAAAATGTTAATTTCTCTTTTGACTGTTAACAATTAATTTGTTTGCTCGTAGGATGCAGTTTACCCTTGAATGAGATCAATGAGGAATACGATGACTGCTAATACATTTGTCAACTGTGTACTCCTACAGCAATTTAGGGTGATTAACAGATGCTGAGTACAAAAATCTTTGCAGTGAACCTGTCAGAAATAAGGTGTTCAGAACTGAGAACATTTCTAGCATAAATGTCAAACAGGGCGGAAAAGACTGCTGAGGTGACTCAACAGTCTTTTGACTATTGAGACACCTCAGCATTTCTAAATGCTTAGAAATATTTACTCATATATGCTTAGAGTTTATAATCGATGTCATATTGATAGGGGTCTGATCCTTAGTAGTCTGCAAAGACTCTGTATGCCTTCTGGCATACACACTCACATCCTGGGGTCACAAGAAGAGGTCGTACCTTCTTTTATTGTTTTATGGTATAGCAAACACAAGTATAT
>NW_005190890.1:0-915 GCF_000239375.1 Pundamilia nyererei
GCCTGACTGCTCCAATCTGCATGCCAGACATCCTTGGGCAAGCTATTGAACCCCAAGTTTCTCTGCGATGTATCCATCAGAGTGTGAATGTTGGATAGAAAGCTCTTCAGTAGAAAAAGCATGGGAAAATGTGCTTGTGTGAATGAGGGATATATAAAGTGCTTAGAGTGCTCAAGTAGAGTAGAAAAGCGCTACAAAGAACCAGTCCATTTACCATTCACCTTAAATGTGTTGGCATCCACCAGCTCAGAGGTGGCAGGGTTTAGTGTCAAAAGATGAATGGTGCTACTGGACAGCGTGTCTGATGACAATGGTGACGCATGCAGTAAATGGTCTGTTGACATCATTGTCACACAAGTGTCAACATGTAGGTTTATATACACACGTGCACATGTGTTTGTATGTGTGGATGAAGACGCTGGAAGAGAGAATTCGAGGAGATTGCATAAGCATGTTTTTGCTTGAATGGTGATGTGCTAATTTATCACTGTTGACTGTAATACTTTGGGATACAACGTGCCTGGAACAAAACAATTAAACACCACAAAGCCAACTTTGAGTGGAACTTAAAATACAACAACAAAAGCAACAATATCTTTCTAGTGCATGTAGTATAACTGCACTAATTACCCCTGAAGTGCTTTGAGAATAACTTCCTATCATGTCAGCTTTTGTCAGCTGCCACTGATTTGCTCTCCTGAGTAGCTCATTAGCTTTCCATCCACAGATATGACCAAACCATGGTGTGCATGTTACATGTCTTCACCCTCTGTCCCTAGAAACCTCTGATGTTACCCTGCTGACACGTTAATGGGATCAACCACTGATAACAAGGAGCTAATGAAAATCGAATCCAAAAACATTAGCCTGTCACTGCATTGTCTCTCTTTCTCTGAATATCAAAGACACAAAACT
>NW_005190890.1:2812-3664 GCF_000239375.1 Pundamilia nyererei
CAGTGGTGTGGGATTGCTCTTTAACCATGCTGCTGAGAGTGATGCTGATAGACACTTTACAGACTGAATGGAGACAAAATGAATCAGGGCCACGTGGTTATCTAGTTTGTCTTTTAGCAATAGAGGTTAGAGCCTGATTGCATGG
This sequence comes from Pundamilia nyererei, assembly GCF_000239375.1. Taxonomy (NCBI): domain Eukaryota; kingdom Metazoa; phylum Chordata; class Actinopteri; order Cichliformes; family Cichlidae; genus Pundamilia; species Pundamilia nyererei. The sequence goes on from NW_005190890.1 coordinate 2,958, forward strand.
TTAATTGCACCACTGACCGACCTTTGGAACCCCAGGGGAGATCTTATCCTCATTGTCTCATGTGCACACACACACATACACTGTTGCTAAGCACACCGTGTAACAAACAAGCTGGGACATGCATATTGACACTGCAGGTAGCAGAGAGCTGTAAACAAGGTGGTGACAGTCAAGTATGAAAAATGTACATTAGAAAATGTCCAATTGTTATTTATTTACACCAAATATGTTAAAGTGTGTACGGTCAAGTCTCTGCCTTACAAATGGCTCCTCAGAGACACAGCAAAATTGCAGTTCCTGTTCATTAGTGTCTAAGTTTTAAGGGGTAGGTTACATTTTAACAGACTGCAATGTATTAAAAGTAGTATAGGTTTAATAACTAAACTAATCTCTGTTAATGAGTTACTTAATAGCTGATATACAGTAGGTTGGATTGTGGCCAAAGCTAGTGAAGGCTTGCTTTTTGGTTTGTTCAGGGCTGCTGATAACCTCACCTATGTCGGTCTGGCTGTGGTGGGAACAACTAGTGCAAATAGAGTCACTCGTGCATGCGCAGAAAACGTCTTTTTTAATGCCGGATGATTCCTGCGTTCATGTTGTTCCATTCTGAGTTAGGGAACGCTTTTTTCCTCACTAGGGCTTGCGTATAATTAGGCTGTTCCATGGATGGTCAGCCATGTAGTGCTAAGAATATGCGGGACTGCAGC
>NW_005190891.1:0-929 GCF_000239375.1 Pundamilia nyererei
GTCTTCTGCTTCAGTTTGAGACTGGCTGCAAAGTACTCTACTTAGTGATTAATGACGAGGGTCCATTATTAGCTCTCAGAGATGCTGAGAGCTGAAGTTATTAACTTAAAAGGCAAGTAATGTAGAAAGGAGAAGTTATATGTCGGTGTAAGGTTATATGTTCGTGATGTACCCTTGTCTGCACGAGTTGAACGTTTGCCCGTCTGTCACCATGTATTTTTGAACTGTATTGACGTAGGTGTGATATTTTATCCTATAAAACCAGAACCCAATGTATTCTTGGCAGAGCAAAACAATCCGTATGCTGACGGTTGGTTGTTCTCCTGTGATAATAAAACTCATCGTTTGATTGCACTTTTCCGGAGCTTCCGTCGTTTGTTGTCTGGTCTAAAGTTGATCGATCTCGCAGCAGTACCCAGCCTTCTTAGAGTCACTGGGTGGGATGCTTCGGGGTGCTCAATCTGGTGACTCCGTTCTCCTACTGGGAGACTTTAATCCTCATGTGGACAACAAAAAAAGAGTTGGCCGGCTGTGATTGGGAGAAACAGCCTGCCTTATTTTGGTGTTTTGTTATTGGACTTTGCCCACAGCGAACACCATGTTATAATTTAAAGACGTGCACAAATGCACGTGGCACGTGGCATCAGGACACCCTTGAATCCCACTGACACATCTTCTGTAGAAGAAGCAGATTCTCTGAATGAGGGGGATGACTCATCTATCACTGGGGCTGAGATCAGTGAGGCAATTAAACAACTTCTTGGTGGCCAGGCCTCTGGGATGGATGAGGTTCCTGAAGGCCATCTACAACGTTACACGGAGATCTGGGGCAGCGCCTCTGACAGATAGACTGGGATGGTGGTTTCATCTTTGATCCATGTTTCAGACATGGCAATAATGGTTTTGTCAACTGATTGAAAGGTTCCTTT
>NW_005190891.1:3448-3661 GCF_000239375.1 Pundamilia nyererei
ACATCTTCTCTTCATCTTTCACGGCTATAACTAAATGCAGACACAGATTCTCTTTGTCTCTCACAGGCTGTCAGTGATCTTCAGTCTGTTTCTGACTTTGTTTCTGCTCACAGTCAGAGGGAGCTGACATATTCAACATGAACACAGATCATGAAGTTACAGAGTTATTCTGTCTGTTCTGACTTAAAGTTGTTGATGATCAAAGATGAATGG
>NW_005190892.1:0-1929 GCF_000239375.1 Pundamilia nyererei
TCGTGCAAAACCTTGCTGGCCTCTTGGCACTTTTTCTGCTGTCACCATGAAGTGTGGGTGACTGGACAGTCCCATAACTTTGGCAAGTGTCAATCGACACGCCCCAGGATATTGGTATGTCAGTCCATCAAATGTCTGATATGACCCTGGGCCTCTGATCCAGCATGTTTCATAGCTATTTGGTCTGCATCTTCCTTCTCCATTCTCCAGCCTGCATGATTCAAATGGGCCACAACCTTGAGAGTGGAAAGTTATGGAGCCATAACTGCAGCTACAACGTCTCCCACAGTTTTTGTCTAATATTACAGTTTGTCCAGAGCGGTAGTAACGGCCCTCTAAGCTGCAGCCACACTCAGCGTGAGGAACACAGACCCTTGGAAATCAAAACAACATGAGGTATCAGTGTGGGTGTACAAAAAATGAACGCATTAGAACAATGTTGGTATTAAACAAAACAGAATAAACCGATGGTCATTCACATGGTCAGATTGTTATGAAGACAATCGAACAGTGATATAAAGTCCTGTAAAGCTCACACAGCTATGTTTATTTGGAAGAGCAACAACCACAATGTCATATGACGAAAAAGTAAAAAACAAAACAATGTAAGCCAGATGGTGTTTTGGTTATCACCTTTCTACAGGGTTGATGCCAACTTCCATAGACAGGTTCTGGGTCAGAGGATAGTCACAGGAGAAGTACAGGTGGATGCTCTTCTCACGACTTATTAGGCCATCATGAGGGTCCACATCCCCGCTGATAGTGTTCTCATAACTGAAATGGGTCCCGTTGCTCTTAAGAGTAAGAAAACAAAAGAGTTTAAGCATAGTTTAGGTTGCCATCAAAAATGCTCTACAATGAATGAAATGCTAGTACAGTGAAAGAATCAAAAAGATTCATTCAATGTACTAATTGTACCCTCAGCATTGTCCCACAAAGCTGGTCATCACTGTTGAAGTGGAAAACCAGTCGACCATCCTCAAGAGTCCCGTTGCAGGTTTCATCTCGAAGATGGAGGGCATCAGAGTGGAAGCCGGCCTCAAACAGCTGACAGCGGGACAGAGATATGGTGCCAGAACTACTGACACAAGTGATGGACGAGTCTAAGAAGGAGAGAGAAACACAATCTGACCCATTATGGCATGATATTTTTTAAAGCTGAGTCATCAATACTGATTTGAAAGACATTTGTTGACTTGACTACTTAATATAAAGGCTGACTAATGCAATAAATACACTACAGATACTGCTGAAGGTTTTAGTTAGCCCGCACCGAAGCTCTCATTGTTTGGCCGATGGTGGTGCTCATTACAGAAGCAGCCATAGACACCATCCTTCTCACCACACCACTCGTGCTCTGTGCAGTCCAGCTTTTCACAGGGGTCTGACTCCTCTGCAGACACAGAGAAAGGATCATCAGTGATGAATGGCAATGATTTAAATTTTTATTAAATGTCTAATTTTATCAGTGCAAACATACCACAATGCAAAGCAGAGCGCCAGTCAGGGATGTCTAGCCCTAGAACAGAGCAGGTTTTCTCATAGGCGGAGAAAGCAGAACACAGCATGCCATTGGCTGGAGTGTAGAGGCAGAGGTCATAGACACAGGAAGAGAAAAATGGCTGGGGGTCAGAGTACAGGTGGCAGGTGCTGAATGGGCCGGTGGTGTTGGTGATGACACTGCAGAGTTGGGAATATTCTTCTCTAAAGGTACAGTCATTCAGTCCATCATCATCTTCATCAGTGGAGCCACATCTGGAAAAGACAAATCATACTGCCATCAGCTACTGCCTTGTTGAAGCATCAATAGTGATTTCCATTGCAACTCACCCTGGTTGGCTGGTGGGTGACTTCCAGCTGTGTCCAAAATAATTATCATTTTGTGCCAGTGTGCCATTGGGTAAGACTTTGTCATCTGAAGGATTATTG
>NW_005190892.1:2621-3661 GCF_000239375.1 Pundamilia nyererei
GAGGCAGAACATCGCAGGTCATTTGGAGCGTGACATTCACATCTCTGGGAGCAACCGTCTGTCCAGAAGGACTCGCCAGCCTGTGAACCACACCACACCAAATCATAGCCAAATTGATACAACAAATATAGTTCTTAAAATACCATTTTGAAGGGTTTTGTTTTCATTAATTGTAGGTGATTTAGTGCAATAATTGCTAGATCACTGCAAACTGCAACTAATAATATAATAAATATTTTGACAACTAGTTTGACAACTTTTGATCTTTCTCCAACAGAGAGGACAGATGCTAAATGCCACAATTTCAAGAAATATGTGGAACAGAGTTGCATGAAAAAGGTTTTTAATCGTTCTGATGTAGCTGTATAATCTTCAACTGATTGTTTAATGCATTTATTTATTTAGGGACAGATTTTTATTTATTTATTTAAACTGCAGTTTAAAGAGTTAGAGCATCATTCTGCTTGTATAGCTACATATTAATTATTTTCTTTTTAGTGGTGTAATATAAAACAGTCATAATAGCTATGCTGAATATATGATAGCAAATGAAGACCTTTTTTGTGATCCTAAGATTTCAGTTATATGAAACTATAAACTGTAGTTTTGCATTTTGCAACCCCTATTATTTGCTATTTCATAGAAACTACCACGTTTCCAGGTATTCATCATGCTTCCTGAAATTTTTCATTTGGTTTGGATTTTATTTGGTTATTAACATGGAACTAACATTTTTTCCATGTTGCAGCCCTGATTCCTGGTTATTAGACCTAAACTACCACATGTTTCCAGGTAACGTCAATTTGCATTTTGTAGCCTTGTTTCTTGGTTATTGAACAGAAACCAACATTGATTCCAGGTAAGATATCAGATTTTTTTTTCTTTTTCTTTTTTGTGTCCCGTTTGGATCTTTAGCCATCAGAATTGTTGTCTTAAGGCCAAGAAAGATGCCAAGCAGATTTATTTTACCAAGTGGATCATCATGGCCTTGCCATATTGGTCCATTTGATTGACCTTTATTATAATTATGAATTTATTTT
>NW_005190893.1:0-1107 GCF_000239375.1 Pundamilia nyererei
AATATGGTTTATGCTACAAACCTATCAGCGACTGTACAAAAAAAGAGAAAGGTTGATGGTGCGGTGGGAATTGCAGTATTTTTTAACTGAAATTCGAGGCAATTGTGTTTGCCTGATTTGTAAAGAGACTGTTGCCTTGTTTAAGGATTTTAACATTAGGAGACACTACGAGACTAAACATGTTAGCTTGTTATATGTTGCAGCATATAACAAGCTAACAGGGAGTGAGCGCGCTGAAAAAGTAAAGCAACTCCAAGCTGCTCTGGCTTCGCAACAGCGATTTTTCACGCGGGCCTGTGAGACACATGAAAATATCACGAAAGCCAGCTACGAAGTGGCTATGTTAATAGCTAAACATGGCAAACCTTTCACTGAATGTATGTTTGTCAAAGACTGTGTCATGAAAATGGCGGAGAACATTTGCCCCGAGAAGAAGCAAGAATTTCTGAATGCTTGCTTGGCACGCATCACTGTGGCACGAAGAGGTGAGGATATACCGCGCAACTGCTGATTTATTTACGAGGAGTCGACGACAAGATGAACGTGACAGACGAGCTGCTGGATCTCAAAAGCCTTAAGGGTCAAAGCAGAGAATTGGCTTCTGTTTGTGAAGCTGTTGATGATATGAAACTACCATGGAGTAAAGTTTCTGGGATCATTACTGATGGTGCACCTGCCATGGCTGGTGAGCGAAGCGGATTGTCCACACTGATCTGCAATAAAGTCAGCAAAGAAGCAGGTAACGCTGTTAAACTTCACTGTATCATTCATCAGCAGGCTCTCTGTGCCAAACATCTCAAATTTGATGATGTTATGAAACCCGTAGCAAAGACAGTCAACTGTATTCGCTCTAAAGCTCTGTACCACCGACAGTTTAAGCAGTTTCTTCACGACATCCAGGCTGAATATGGTAGCTTAATTTATTACAATGATGTGAGGTGGCTAAGTCGGGGGTCTGCACTACAGCAATTTTTCTCTCTCAGAGAGGAAATCAGACAGTTTTTAGATGAGAAGGGACAACCAATGGAAGAACTGTCTGATCCTGTATGGCTGGCAAATCTGGCTTTTTTGGTTGACATTACGAAGCATCTGAATGCGCTGAATGTT
>NW_005190893.1:2514-3655 GCF_000239375.1 Pundamilia nyererei
CTACCTACAGTTGCAGGCCCACCTTGATTTTAATATGATCTCTGAAAAATTTCAATCTGGTTTTAAATCACTACATAGCACTGAGACGGCACTTTTAAGGGTTTTTAACGATATTCTTTTAACTCGGGACTCTGGCAGCCCTGCTGCCCTTTTATTGTTGGACTTGTCAGCAGATTTTGAGACAGTCGACCATGACATCCTGTTATCACAGCTAGAATTTCATGCTGGCCTAAAAGGATCTGCCCTACAGTGGTTTCGGTCCTATTTGTCAGAAAGGTCTTTTCATGTCAATATGGGCCCTCACAACTCCAAAATAGCCCCTCTTTAATACGGTGTACCTCAAGGCTCTATTTTGGGTCCTGCCCTGTTCGCACTCTATTTGTTGCCATTGGGCTCCATCTTCTCGCGGTACAGCATTTCATTTCACTGTTTTGCTGATGATTGGCAGATTTATCTACCTTTAAAAGCAGGGTCAGACCATCCGCAGCTCTCATTACGCTGACGATGTCAAACAGTGGTTGTCATTAAATTTTTTAAAGCTAAATGAAAATAAAACTGAGGTTGTCATTTTTGGCAACTTTAATCATATCAACAGCACTCTGGGCGCCCTTTCCTCTTAATATAAAAAACCTCGGTGTCTACATTGATGGTTCTTTTAAATTGAATAGGTGAGTGCAGTAGTTCAGTCCTGCTTCTTTCAGTTAAGACAGCTGGCCAAGGTAAAGCCATACCTCCCGACTAACGTCTTTTTTCTTACTTGCAGGTTGGACTACTGCAATTCATTGTATTATGGTCTAGATCAGGCCACCATCCATCGTCTTCAGATGGTTCAAAATGCAGCTGCTCGCCTGCTAACTGGCAGGATCTACAGGATCCAATTTAAACTTTCACTTTTTGTTTTTAAGTCACTTAATGCCCGAGCACCTCCTTACCGGTCTGAGCTCCTCTCTGCCTATGCTCCAGGAAAAACCATGAGGTCTAGCTCAAAACTAATGCTGTCCATCCCACGGACTTATCTCAAACCCGTGGTGATAGATCCTTCTCTGTGGCAGGTCCCAGACTTTGGAATAGTCTCCCCTTAAATATTAGATCTGCACAAACACTTGAGCAATTTAAATCATTACTAAAGACACATTTCTAT
>NW_005190894.1:0-3651 GCF_000239375.1 Pundamilia nyererei
GCATTCAGGGGGCATAGGAAATCCCATACACAAACCTAACCCTTTTGTACAAGTAAAATTGAATAGATTTGATTTGAAATAACAGAACTCGAACCAATTACAGAAACATAACAATAAAGCAACCAAAAAGTAAGAAATAACAATAACAAGAATAAAAATCAAGAATAAAATAGATACAATATACAGCCAGTGGCAGCTAGAATGTATTTCAAACATTTCAGAGGAATACAGATTGAAATGAATGCTTAGCAAGACAAACATGAAGCAGCTTTATGCTTTACTGTATTTTGGACCGGTAAGCAATTTGAGGAAGTTTTTAAGGTGGAAGGATTTTAAGGCTGATGAAATAGCTGTTTTAAAATACCACAATGACACTTCTTACTAATTAAAAATAAAAAAGTTTGACAACGCCACAGGAACAGTAGCTGAAAATGCCTTTTATATCACTTAATGGCACTTATTGTATCGTATAAAGGTACTATCATTTTAGAGTGGCATTTTCATAAATACAAATACGTTCGAGCACTTATTTAAACTTTCACAGCTGTTATGATAATTAAATCTATTACAGATATTATGGTGTGCCTTGATGATCTTGCCAGATTTCAACCTTTGCAGCCTGTATGGCATATCATAGAATATATTTCTTTTTTAGAAAAATGCTAACAGTTTATTATTGGCAACTTCATGGCCACTCCAGATCGTTGTGTATAGCTGTCGACTCAATTACTCAAACAAATCATAGGATCCATATCAAGAAAGGATTAAGTATATATATCAAATAAGGAAAATATATCAAATGCATGTCAAACAAAATAAGAAAAATTTAGATATAAAATTTATTAATTATAACATTGGAACTATTAGTAGTAGTAGTAGTAGTAGTAGTAGTATTACAACTGGCAGAGAAAAATTGTTGACTGTTTGCAGTTGTCCATCAGTATAAAAACTCGTCTTACCTTTTCTCTGGTTCTCTCAGCTTTGAAAAAAATTAGAGAGTGGACAACTCAGCATTTAACTAGAAATCAGAGAGGGGAGGGGGGAAAGGGAGAGATAATGCTGTAGCTCTATATGCACACACACACACACACACACACACACACACACACACACACCTCTGCAAAACGGTTTTGTTCTGTTTTTTGTTTGTTTGTGGCTTCTTTGTGGTTTCTTTCTCTTGAGGACAGTGACCCAAAAAATTTCATGTAACGCTGGAACATTGAGAAACATTGTTATAAAAGCCTCGTCATTTCCCCAGTACAACTGGACCGTAGATGGCTTGACCAATCTTAATGCTGGTTCCACATGCAATAGAAGTCAGATGCAAAGCAAAAAGAATAATCAAATTAAGAAGAAGAAGATGAATGTGAAGATGCTACAGAGTTTGTCTGCTTTACACTACCACACAGTGCAAAGTTAACGGATGACTGAGAAAGCACAGATTTAGGGTTGAAGAAAACTGCTACAAAGTATTTGGTGCATCTTCTGGACAGAGAAAAGAAGATAAGGATGACTTGGTGAGGAAGTCAGAGTGAGGTCTAGAGTGAGGAAGTAGAGGAAAGTATTCAAAGCAAGAAGTTAGCAAAATGTTTTCAAGCATGAGATTGCTGTGCAGTGCTGTAATGAAAACAGAGGGATACGCTGATGAGCTATATGAAGATAGGGGAAAGAGTTGTTTAAAAAAGTGTAATCTTAACTGCATGCCTCAGTTTTACTGCATGATTAAAAAAAAAATGTCTGATTTCAGACTGGCAGGTGTGATGGAGTAGAGCTGTCTTTGGTCTAGAAGAAAATTTTAAAAATGGCAGACATTAGCTACAGCACAAGATGTTTTCTGATGCTTTGGTCCTGACTGCAAAACATTTTATCGCAGTGAAATTGCAAATTGCCTTTATTTACAAAGAAGAACTCAGGGCTGTGTGTTGGACAGGGTCGTCTGCAGTACGGGGGCCCCACAGGGCAGACTTCTCCCACAACTCCACCCAGTGCTTCCTGCAGAAGTTCTCTGATGACTCTGCAATAGTCGGCCTCATCACTGATGGGGACGACAAGGAGTACAGAGGACTGACCCAAGACTTTGTGGACTGGTGCCAGCTGAACTACCTCCACATCAACACTAGGTAAAACCAAGAAGCTGGTGGTAGACTTCCGCAGGCACAAACATCTTCCACTGCAACCACTGAACATCCAAGGTATGGACATTGAGTGGGACGGAGAGATTTCGCAGGTCTTTCCTCCCCACTGCTGTCAGACTCCACAACAAAGACTCCAACTGATCAAACACACGCATCCACACATGTGCAATAACACTAGATGCAATACTCTTTATCTGACAAAGTTGTATTTTTACTCAGTTGTATAAAGCATTTGCATTCTATTTTTATCCTATTGTATACTTTAGTCTATTTATTCTACTGTATATAGTATTTTTTTTTATTCTGTACAGTTGTGTACAGTATTTTATTCTATTGTATTCTAACTTTTGCTACATAACTTTTGCACTGTCCACTTCCTGCTGTGACAAAACAAATTTCCCACGTGTGGGACTAATAAAGGTTATTTTATCTTAAGATCACTTGGTGCCAAGCTCGCCTTACACTGAAAATACCACTCATGCTGATATAAAGGTCTCCTGCTATCACACTACAGATGAGTCACGGGTGTAAGCTTAGAAAGGAACCCCTTCTGTAACGGGGAGAGCAGCAAGGGGTGATCACGGAAACAGAAGACGTACCGGTTAAAATAGTCAATAAAAATAAAATACGCTTTATTTACAACACTAAAAATACCCTGATCAGGGGAGAGAGAAAAAACATAAAACTCAGCACAATAAAAAAAATAATGGTGCTCAGTCCCAAAGTTCCGAGTCAGGCTCCGCCACACTTCAGCCATGAAGAATCCGCCGATTCCACCAGTGGGAACCAGGCCAACCGCGTCCTCTGTTGTCGCCTCGCTGCTCCGCTTGAGGTTCCACTAGGCACAGGAAAGCAGCGAAAGTCACTCTTCTTAATTCCCCAGGGTATTATTTACATCTTAGAAGTCGGTACTCACCCCGGGAGGGCAGAGCTCTGAACTCCGCCTGCCGCTGTTCCGTGCCTTAACCATTCACTGACGTCTCGCTGCCACCGTGGAAGGGGCTGCCGTCCACTGACTGAAGGCCCGCTCTCCTACTGCTGCCGCGCCTTGCCGCCAGTTGCCGCTCCGTTGCTCGCGCTACCTTTGGCGGCGTCCTCCCGCACAGCCACGCTACTCCGGCTCTCCTGCTGCCCTGCGTACACACGTCCTTCTCTCACCTGCCAGAGGCTCTTATTGCCCGCTGCCAACAAGGGAGGCCCGATTGATTCCTGTCCTCTGTGCCCTCCAGGTGTATCTCATTGGGGAAGCAGAGGGGGGGGGAGTCTCTCTGGGAGAAGTCCAAATAAATACAATAAAAGCATGCAACACTAAAATACACTCAACATTAAAACACAAGCATGCAACCACTCGATTATAAAAATCCTTCTTCCCTGGATGATAGATGCAAGTAGATGAGGCAATGAAGACATAAAAATACAAAGCAGCTGAGTGAACATGCATTTCCAAAATGAGACATGTTCACTTCAAAGCTGCAACTTTTTGGCATAGCATATCATCCATCCATCCATTCGCTTC
>NW_005190895.1:0-3647 GCF_000239375.1 Pundamilia nyererei
AACGTTTATCAGGGGCCGGTTTGAGCTCCGAAACGCGGCGAAGAAAACACAAGAAGAGCCGCGATTGTAGCGGCAGCAGAGCGGAGGGCTGGCTTCACTCTCCATGGTTCTCATGTGCTTGATAAGTCCCGCCTCCCGCGCGAAGCTCCGACATGCTCAGTACGAAGCTCACGCGCAGACATGGCAGAAGAAGCTCCCGCAGCTGCACCGGCGAAAGCCCCGGCCAAGGCTCCCAAGAAGAAGTCCGCTCCCCGGGCTAAGAAGGACGGACCCAGCCTCCCTAAGCTCATCGTCGCCTCGGTGACAGAGTCGAAGGAGCGCAAGGGGACGTCGCTGGCGGCCATAAAGAAATACCTGACCGCCAAAAATGTGGACGTACCCAAGGCCAACAAACGTATCAACACCGCCGTCGCCAAGCTGGTGGAGAAAGGCCTTCTCAGTCAGGTGAAGGGCACCGGGGCTTCCGGTTCCTTCAAGCTTGCTAAGAAAGAACCGAAAGTCGCGAAACCAGCGAAGAAGAAGGCTGTCAAACCCGCGAAGAAGGCTCCCGCCAAAGCCAAGAAGCCCGCGGTGAAGAAAGTGGCCACCCCGAAGAAATCTCCGGCTAAGAAGGCTGCGAAGAAAGTGGTGAAGAAGAGCCCCAAGAAGGCTGCTCCCAAGAAGCCCAAAGCGGCAGCCAAGAAGCCCAAGTCCCCCGCTAAGAAGGCCGCCCTGAAAAAGCCCAAGACCGCCAAGAAGCCCGCAAAGAAAACTGCGCCAAAGAAGGCCAAGAAGTAAAAGCTCCTCCCGCACAGAGTGCATCAAAGGCTCTTTTCAGAGCCACCACAGCCTCCGCTACGAGCTCCTCATTCTGTGTGTGTGTGTGTGTGTGTGTGTGAGAAACTATGCCGGGGACACACAGGCTGCACACTCAGCTTTACGCTTCATGCTCACCTGTGCCTCCACATGCAGAGTAAATTATGGAGACTGAGCCGGTTCAGGTAGAAAATACTGGTCTCCCAGTTAAGCTCACTGAAGGGGGAAATGCATGTTGAATTGTCAGAAAATAAGAAACATGACTTTCAGTCTTATGTCAATAAATAGAATCTGATAATTGACTAGGCAGTGATTCAATGATACTTTGAAACCTGAATTATTTCCCAGTCAGTGCTGCGAATATTTCCAGTTTATTCTGGTGCTGATGACAGGAGCTGAGTGCACTGAAGCTGTGGATGGCTTTGTTTTCTTGGTTTACTGGTTTATTACCTGCTGTTGTTTAGAGTTAAATTTGAATTAGCCCCCCACCCATCTCAAAGACCTCTGTAGACTTCACATCTATAAGCACTGTGCAGTAACCCACACTCTACATGTATGTAACACTAATGTATTTTTATTTTTTCCCGATTTGTTCGCACATCGTATCTTTTTGAATACTGTTCATATGTGTACATGCTGCTGAAGCTGTGCACCCCGCATGTGTGCAGTAGTAGGCGGCGCCGTCTCACTGTACATCTGAATAACAATAAAGTTCTGTTCTCTCGGTCTCGCGCTTCATTTTGAACATTTTCGTCCAATAGCTGAGCAGCTGCGGTGCGCGCGCTACCAGATCTGGACCAATCAGCGCTGAGCTCCCGCCTGCAGCCCCAGTATAAAGCCGCTGCTCGCGCTCAGACTTCATTCTCTCTTTCGCTGTTCACGCAGAGGAGCCCGAAGCTGTAAGATGGCCAGGACCAAGCAGACTGCCCGTAAATCCACCGGAGGAAAAGCTCCCAGGAAGCAGCTCGCCACCAAGGCTGCCCGTAAAAGCGCCCCGGCTACCGGAGGCGTGAAGAAGCCCCACCGTTATAGGCCCGGGACTGTTGCTCTCAGGGAGATCCGCCGCTACCAGAAATCCACCGAGCTGCTGATCCGTAAGCTGCCCTTCCAGCGCCTGGTCAGGGAGATCGCTCAGGACTTTAAGACAGACCTGCGCTTCCAGAGCTCCGCCGTCATGGCTCTGCAGGAAGCTAGCGAGGCTTACCTGGTCGGTCTGTTCGAGGACACCAACCTGTGCGCCATCCACGCCAAGAGGGTCACCATCATGCCCAAAGACATCCAACTGGCCCGTCGCATCCGCGGAGAGAGGGCTTAAGCTGATCTGAGACCAGTTTACACCAAACACAACGGCTCTTTTAAGAGCCACGTACACGCACTCAGAGCAGCGGTTTACAGCACAGTCTTGGTATTACCTGTCCCTCAGCTCAGTGCTGTTTGGAGTCTGCTGCTCGCTAACAGAGCATGCAGTGGGGGTTAGTGTTGATTGTACTGTATTAGTACACAGGTGTGTAGCGGGGGGGCGCAATAGTACGATTATGTCAAGGACATGAAGTGTAGCGGTGCAGGCCCACAGACCGCGTCATTAAACAAGCACAGCTGCGTTTGAGTGGTTACAGGACTGCAGAGTTCATAAGCAGCTGGATGGAGACACTCTGAGGTTTCAGCTTGGAGGACAAAGTCACTGAGCCAGGCTTTAAACCTCACGATCTCCCTAAAAGTGTTTTTATATGAACACAGAATTCAATTTGGGGAGGGGGAGAAAACTAAAGCTCCAGTTGAATATAAAATAAACCGTCCTGCATGGCAGAGATGTGTGCAATAAGAACAGAGCCATGGCTCAGTGTCTCGCAGCCTCAATGTGCACTTCAAGTCATTTATAATTGAAATGATCATTGTAACCTGTTTGATCTGCTGCTCAGACGTTTTGCTCCAATCATTAAACTGCTGTTAAATAAAAGCAGGCAAAGAGCTACCAGAACTTTGTCATTTCAGTTGTCACTGCCAATTAGGATGAAAGTGTGTGGATTAGTGCACTGTTATGGTTTACATCAGGGGTGGGCAACTGCAGGCCTCGAGGGCCGGTGTCCTGCAGGTTTTAGATGTGTCCATGATCCATCACAGCTGATTTAAAGGGCTAAATGACTCCTCAGCATTTCTTAGAGTTCTCCAGAGGCCTGGTAATGAACTAACCATGTGATTCAGGTGTGTTGACCCAGGGTGCGATCTAAAACCTGCAGGACACCGGCCCTCGAGGCCTGCAGTTGCCCACCCCTGGTTTACAATCTGTTCATATACGATCAAACTGCAGCTCACAGCTACGGGGGAGCTTTTTAACTCCAGCCATTGGACCATTTCCCACACCCAGAAACAAACTACACTCTTTCCATACTGCCGACACCTGTACTCACTTTTAATCAGTTTTTTATTCACCTTTCAGTCGCTTTAATTTTAAAACTGTCTATACTGTATATTCTGTGCATTTATTATCTCACTCTTGTTGCCTGTTTATGCCCCGCCCTTATCTTCAGCGTCATGCTGCTCTGCTGTGTCTTAATTGGTCCTGGGGGATAAACAAAGTCTCTGTTTCTGGCAGCTGCGGCGTCCTGGGCTCTGCAGTCCGCTGTGCGGCTCTCGAAGGACCGTCATTATCAGCCGAGCCTCTCCCGGAGCTTCCCTCGGCTGTCTCGGTCTTTGTGTGATGTTGTAACGCACACATGGATCAATGTTTGTCTGCACACGTACTGAAGCAACACATTTAAATCTGCTCTTCCGCACTCCCGATAAATGTCCCACAGCCCCGTCAGCAGGTTAAATAAAGCACTGCTCTTTTTCTTCGTTGTGCGATTTACCCA
>NW_005190896.1:0-264 GCF_000239375.1 Pundamilia nyererei
AAAAAAACCCTACAGAGACTCTTCAATAATATTTGTTTTTTAGTTATCAATTATCATTAGATTTTTTTCCTTTTCATTTCACATTCCATACCTACTTCAGATTTTACTGTAGTTTAAGTTCACTATAGTAACCTTACTGAAGAGTTATGTTCAGTGACAAAAAGCAGGAGCAGAGGGCAAGGCCACCACAGGACACGGCCACAGGACACGGCCTTTGATAACAGCCAAAGGTTTCCAAGATAACAGCCAGTGTATACAGAGTAC
>NW_005190896.1:1343-3647 GCF_000239375.1 Pundamilia nyererei
GGAGCGCTAGAGGGAAGTCACTGTGCACTTTTGTTTTTGAGGAGCGAACAAGTTCGGCACGTAAAGATCATTTTGAGAATAAAGTCGCAATTTCGAATTACAGTCATAGATGAAGACGGTTAATTTAAGGCTAACCGCCTGTTCAGCTGCTCATTAACGGAAATATCTAATCATCCAATCACATGGCAGCAACTCAGTGCACACAGGCATGTAATGTAGGCATGCTCAAACTAAGCCAAATGGGGATGAACGTTTAATTCAAGTGACTCTGAATATTAATGACACACTGGTTGGTCTTAGTATTTCACAAACTGCTAATCTGCCCACCTGAGTACAGTTGCTGACCATTTCCATTTTTGACCATAGTGTACCCACCTTGTGGCGACAGCAAGTAAACGCACCACATCACAAACCCGAAATCATCTCAAACTGGTTTCTTGAACATAACAATGCATTGATTGTACTCCAAAGTCATCACATCCTTTGGTATGTGGTGGAACGGGAAGGTCACATCATGGAAGTGCAGCAACGTTGTGACCCTATCATGCCAATAAGGACAAAAAAATCTGGACTTAAATCAAAGAATCAGAAGTGTCGTAACTTTTAAATTAGAGTGTTGGAGCACTAGAATAGCTTCAGTGTCTTTTCCAAGAGCTATTTCCTATTTTGGTGTCGATGATGGTGATGCAGTGCTGCGTAACACGATGGTCCTCCCATAGAAGGTCTGCTGGGCTGAGATCTACTGACTGAAAAGCCTAATTTTCATATTCATTAAACCACTTCCTGACATCTCGTGCTGTACTTGTTGAAGACATTGCTTCCACCAGGATAGAAATGATTCATCATGTAAGACAAAGATGACCACTCAGGACACCTTTGCATTGATTTGCAGTCACCCCTTGCTGTTAGGTAAGAGTGTTAATCATTTTAGATCACTGGCCATATACAGCTCAGTTTCATCTCAGGTAGACTGGACCAGTAAATCAAAAATTACCAGACACTAGAAGATGTAATTAATTTCTTTTAAAAGTATTTTTCTTATTTAACAAGTAGTTCATTGAGAGAACAGAAGATGGAGAGCCTGAGATGTCTTAAGGAACATCTTTAAGTGCACTTAAAAAAAAAAGAAGCCACTTTTTCTACTGTTACAGCGGAAATGTGGACCCTCTAAATTCACATGTAGAGTTTCTGCACTGAAACAACAGTATTTATATAACTCATTTAGATACAGACATACTTTTCATTGCATCAGTTCTTATAAATACTGGCATATTAGTACTTTTTAGCAATGCAATCGAATCAATGATTCGATTGCATTTTTCAAACTTTGCACAGCACCATCATCAGTGAGATTTCCCCCCTTTGGTGGGACAGTTTCTTCTGTTCTCTTCATGTTTATTCTCTTTAAATCTTTCTCTTTTGAGTTATGAATAAATGTCTTTATCAAGCACAAAACATCTTATGTATCTAATATTCATGTGAAAATTGCCCAATAAGTACTTTCTTGCTTTCTGAGTTTAAAACAGGTCACAATGAACTAAAAAACCTCAGAGTCAGATTTGTAATCAGATTTTATTTTTATCATTCATAAATCACAAATAAAGATGATAATCATTTCTAAATAAAGTTGTGTCACTGCTTATTTATCCTCAAAGCTTGCTTTTAGCCTCTGAGAACCTCTCAGATGAGGAAATACACAATGGTGCTGGCATCATGTGAGCAGCCAGCATCATGTGATAGGCCGTCACACTGGAGCCACAAAGCGGCGCACTCAGGTCCACCTGTGACCTCAAAGAGCTGCTTTAGCTCCTGCGTGGAAAGCATCATGCGGTCACTATCAAGGCAATTGGGAAAAAATGCATGAATCTGGAGTCTGGGATGCGACCTGGTTGGACGCCTGTAGGATAAAACACTAGTTTACATTTCTGCACACATCTGTAGCGCTGCTTAGTCAGGCATCCACACACTTTACATTTCCTGCAAACTCTTTTTCATAATCAGCATCACATGAAACCGTTTATGGTAGTTCCCCTTACAGAATGTCTCACAGTCTTGTTGAGTGTTGATATACTGTAGGTGGTATTGCTGCAAAAGTGACAATGCATCTGTTTTCTTTTTACATTCAACAGTAAGAGCTCTGAGTTTTAATGATAAAGAAAATTTCCATCACTCATGTTCTGAACAGTCTCCAGAGTTTGGTGACTTCGTTGGGACTCTCTCTTTTTCTCATAGGATTGATGCTAGTGCAGCATTCGTGTCTTTATTCAATAACCTAATAATACTTTAATAATCTCAGACACTGCA
>NW_005190897.1:0-1400 GCF_000239375.1 Pundamilia nyererei
TTTTCTGATGTGCTCTCCTCCTCTACTGGATCACCCCAGGGTTGCTGCCTCTCTCCCCTTCTGTTCATTCTGTACATGAATGAGTGTCGCAGCAATTTCACAAACAGACACATCCTGAAGTTTGCTGACGACACAGTAATCGTCAGTCTTCTAGTGGGGAACGAGTCAGGCCATGGACAGGTTGTAGATGATTTTGTGAATTGGTGTGATGAGTCCTTCCTCTCACTTAACGTGTCAAAAACTAAAGACATGATTATTGATTTTAGGAAGTCCTCTTATAGCTCATCACCTACTATCTGTCATGGTCCTGGGTCGGTGACCCAGCACTTTGTGTTTCTATTATTAGTTTCTAGTTTATTCTGTTTTGTATTTGTTCTTTGTGTCTCCATCATCCCTACCTGTGTCTTCCCTCTGTGCTCTGTTTGGGTCCCTGAGTTTTGTGTTGTAAAACAGTCTGTGTGTTTCCTGTTTTACTTTGTAGATTTGTGTCTCGTTATGTTCATTAGTTCCAGCTGTGTCCCCTCCTGTTTACCATTTCCTAATTACCTGGTGTGTGTATTTATACTGTGTGTCTGCCTGTGCTCCTTGTGGCGTCGTGTGTGTGTCTCTGTGAACCTTCCGTGTATTCAACGTCATTCCGTGGTTCTCTGTGTCTCTCTGCTCCTCGCTCCATGTCGTCCTTTTTGTATTAGTTTTCCCAGTTTAGGTTTTTGTTCGGTCCTGCCCTGTCTTTTGTGCACTGTAAATAAACCCACTTGCATCTCTGCCACTGTCTGCTTTTGGATCCTCCTTTCTCACCTCCACACGACTACCAGCCGAGTCGTGACACTATCATTAAAACTGCCGATATTGGGATCGTTGAGAGTTATAAATATCTAGGTGTGGTACTTGACGATAAACTGTGTTTTGAGTCTCATGCTGATGCCACTACTAAAAAAGTTCAACAAAGACTGTTCTTTTTAAGGAAAATGAGATCTTTTAATGTCTCATCTGAGATGTTGTCCTTGTTTTATAGAAGTTTTATCGAATCTGTGATGTCTTTTTGTATTGCTGCGTGGTTTGGTAACCTGACAGTGAAGAATAAGAATCGGTTGGGACTTCTGGTAAAAACTGCTAGCAAAATTTCAGGGCACTGGCAAGATGGACTTTTGGCCACCTACAATAGAAATGTGCTTAGAAAGGCTCATTCTATTATTAATTGTGTGAACCATCCACTTCACAGTGAGTTTGAGTTGTTGCCTTCTGGCCACCGTTTTAGAGTACCTCCGAGGAGGACTAAAAGACTCCAGGTCTCTTTTATCCCTACTGCGTTTTGTCTCCTTAATGGCAAATAATTGTCCTTGAACTTTCTATCATTATTATTGTTATTATTATTTTATAGTATTGTTCTGTTTATTTTT
>NW_005190897.1:1724-3645 GCF_000239375.1 Pundamilia nyererei
TGGATCAGTGTGAGGACAGAGAGGAGGGAGTCCCTCCCTCTAAAAGCACTCTGTGTGGGGAACATGAGAGCCAGACCAAAGCTCAGAGGTGAGATGACCATCTCTAACTGTGCATGACTCTTCTCCATGTCACAGCTCAGCACTCACATCACTGCTGCATCATTATTCACAGCAACCCACCTGGACCTCCACCCAGCTCTGTGTCCTTACAGAGTGACGTGTCTAAAGATTTTATCATTGATTTTAAAGTCTCTGCTGCAGAGAGGTGAGCTGTTAGTAACATGAACTCTTTGATTTAAATGATTTTGATGTTTCCTGGTTTCTAAAGTGCATCTCTGTAGGAGAGCAGTATCTCAAAGGACACACTGGCTCAGCTGTAACTGTCATTTTATCTGGTTTAAGACACATTTGGACACAATTTGCTGTTTTTAACTATTTATTTTAATCAGAGGTGTAAATTTAGACCTCACACATCTGGATCCTAAACTATGATAGAAACAGCTGCTTGCAGTGGGTAGCTTAAAGGGGACATCGCTCTGATCAGTGGAAGAAAAAAGCTTCATAGACGTGATGCACACACAGTCTAAAACATTGGCTCGCTCAGCACAGCCCTTCAGGACACAGCTGTGTGGCTCCGCCCACCCGTCCTCACCCTCCTCCTGCTCCACACATCAATGGTCCTGGGCTGAAGTGGTCGTCCCCAGTCAGAGCTGTTTCTGAACCACACCACAGGACATGTTTGCAGACTCCTTAGCCTTAGCACCTGGCTCCAGATACATGCTAACACAGGTTTTATTGAAACTTTTAGTCTGTTTGTGAAATCATTCCTCTCTTTTGGAAACCAACAGAGTGCATCCCAACTGCTTAGGAAGCCAAATCCTAACAGCTTTTGTGCATTCACTTGTTTTTGCATTAGATAATATGCAATGCAAAGATATTAGTGTCACTGAGCCCTGTTTTATGTCTGTTTGATGTCCCAGACATCCCAGGAATGAGCCAAAACCGACATACACAAGTACTTTTAACTACTCCAGTGCAGCTGAACTCACAGTGAGAATCGAGAACCACCGTCACTTGGACTCCTTCAACACAATACCTGGGAGCCATGTTCCCTCTAAGCTGCACGCGTGCACAATTGCGCACTGCTGGCACGGTCTCTGCACACAGAAAATCTATCTGCATTACGCACAAAAAAAAAAAATCTAACCTGAATTGCAATTAAAATAAATACGTTAACAATTGATTCTGTTTTGCAGTGTGAGTCAGTAAGTGAGCGGTGACTGGCTGCTCCAGCCAATGATGCGATTCACATTCGTATATACGCAGCTAATCAACGTCATTGACAGGCTATGACAGCGTCCTTATGTGCCGATACCGGTGTTTTAGCGAGCAAAGCGGCTGATGTGGAGTGAAGCCACGTTAATGACAATGTGTACATTGGAGATGTGAGCAGGACAGACGGAACAACTGACGGAAAAGTGTGGACTTTATACCAGTTTTTAAATTGTGTTGATCGGCCACGTAAAACCACAGTTATGATAAAAAATATCTGCAATGTTTGGTTTTCTTCCTGAATACTGTCGTTGTTTATGTTTACTGCAGGAAGAAACTGTAAAAACGGCGTTTTATAAGGAAAACGCTCAAAAGCACTCTCCGCCTGTGAGCAAAGACAAAACCAATAAAACCCCACCCTTTCCTGTTGGTCGAAAAATGTACCATGTCGACCAATCAAAAAATGATACGGCAACATGACATTTAGTTGTTTAGGAAGGGAGAAGTTTTAGGAGTGACGGCGGTGTTTTGAGATGTGAGAGATTTGAGACGTTTAGCGCAGAGGCGGAGCCAGACATTTGAAACACCCGGGGCTTAGCCCAAAAGGGTAGTATGCATGTGGGATTTTTTTTTCCCTTGGGGGGGGGGG
>NW_005190898.1:0-3645 GCF_000239375.1 Pundamilia nyererei
ATAACCCGCCGCGTACCATAAGAACGCCGAAGGTCTCCTTTCGCGTTCCTCAGGAACGCCGCGGGACGTGACAAGTGACATGTTATGCCTCGGGAGTGAGAACGGGCTGGACCCAGACGAATTCCTTTATCCCAGTGGTTCCCAAACTTTTCCCCCGCTTTGTTTTACAAGAAAAATGTTCACATCCCCCCCACCCCCGCGCACGCACACGCACGCACACATCCTCCAACCACACATGCCCATATTTTGCTCCATTGCGGTTTATTTCACACCTCAAACATTTAGTAAACAATTAAGCAATTACAGGTAGTAATAAAATAAACTACTAACTCTTTTACGCTACGCCCACACCTACACAGGTATTTTTGAAAACGCAGCTGTTTCGTCCACACGTAAATGATGTTTCGAATCACTGAAAACTGCGATTTTTTTAAAACTCCTTTTTTGCGTTTACGTGTGGACGAGGAATACAGAGTTGGTCACGCAACGTCAAAGGTAAGTGCCTTTTTTCATGTCATGCTGTGGCCACGTTATTGTTTACATGAGATGAATTGCAGAATGGCAGATATTCAGATCAACAGTATTTTGTCTCTATCTGTTTGCAGCACCTGAGTGAAACACAGGTTAACTGCAGTTCTGAATGTTGTTTCAAACTCTGATTCTGCCTTTAAATTAACTAAAAAAACATGTTTTTAGTCCAAAGATCAGCAGTTATGCTAATGTGCCTTAGTAGCTACCATCAATTACACAAGTCAAAATCAGTAATAACAAAGTTTATAGAGGTTTAAAGAACCAGCCAGAAATTATGACAGGATGCTGTTTACCCTGTTCACAAATTTTAGGTGGTTAACATTTTTATCCTTATGTTGGACGTGGAAAAAAAACACTTCTCTTTCTCACCTGCTGAATCATCAAAGAAGCGAAGAGCGCCACCTGCTGTCCAGTCTGTGCCACGCAGTCAGGGTCGTTACATGTACCGAGTGAAACAATAACCACACAACCCTGTAACCACCTATCTGACAAAGCTGTTGTCTGTAAAAGTAACGTTAAATTAAATGTTGGAGCAAATTAAACCTGAAAGCAGCTGAGGAATGCTGTGACTGTTATACTGCCACCATCTGGTCAGTTCAGCCTGACCAGTTCAGATCTGGTCTGAACCCCCCGCCCCAGGGGGCAGGCCCCACACTTTGGGAAGGTCTGCTTTGTCCTATAAAACATGTGCAACATTTAGGACCATCAATATTCCTGCACACTGTAAATGACTGGACTAGTTTGGAGTTTCCTTCTCCTCATGCTCAGCCTGCAAACCAGTTTTTCTTTGGGATGATTAAGATATTTGAAATCTTCATCAGCTTCTATGGCTGTAGCAAATGAAAAGCACATTTTTCTAACAGGATCTGTGGAAGCCCTGCTGGACCTGGTCTGCGGATGGTCCCATTCATTTTAAAGTCGAGCCTGTGTCTGCTGCAGAGCGCTGAGCTGTTAGTAACATGAACTCTTTAACTACTTGATGTTGTTGGATAGAAACTGCAAACACGCCGTTCCCTCAATCCCAGTGAAACTGTCTCTTTAAAACAAGCCTTTGGTTTGGAAACAGCTGCAAATCCACTTCAGCAAACAGGAAGTGAAACATGTCAAAACATTTCATTGTAACATGAATTAAAGCAGAAACCGACTAAAATCCAACAAACAAAGTAACTCAGAATAGAAACAAAGTGTTGCTTTGTACACAAACAGCAGTGAATGAAAATCATTCAATCAGGCGTGTGTCGTCCTGCAGAGGTAATGTGTGTGTAAATGTTGTTGTGTGTTTGTGAATCAATCCTCCATCATGTTTAATGTCAGCTCACACACATGTTCATATGTGAAGCGGTGTGTGTTGGAGTGTTTCCACAAACACAGCAGTCAGAGTGTAAAGAGTGGATGTTTTAGGAGGTGTTTGTGTAGTGAAGAGTGTGTGTAGGACTCCGGCTGCTCCAGCAGGCGTCTCCTTTGTGCTTCAAACACAGGCTGCATTTGAACCTCGTGTCTTCTATCAGTAACCTCTTCATTGAATCTTCTTTCAGCACATGTTGTCACCCTGCTGATTTCTGCAGCTCATTCAAAGGAGAGCAGCCTGTGAAACATCAGCTTTGAGTTTGAAAGAAACATTTAGGGTCAGATTTACTGACGTCTGCAGCAGCACAAAGACTTCTTTAGATAGTAAAAAGCTTCTGGATTTACTGACGCAGCTCTTTCTCAATATTCAATTACACCAGTCGGTACTTCATAAGTTCACACAAAAAAATGGTCTACATGTGTAACCAGTTTGTGTTTCAGCCGACTGTAACAGGCCCAAATAAACTCCTCAGCCCTGCGCTGTGTTGTATTTTTTAAAGAACACAAGGAATCTGTGCAGATTTATTCCCTGAGTGGAAATATAACAGTGCGGGGTCAGTACAAATGACTTCACCACTCCTCATAGCACACTCTGGTGTAGCTTCAGCAGATTGACAGTAATTTCTGCAGCCAGCCTCAACTAACTGGACACAACAGCAGGGGGCGCTGTTTCCCCCTTTGCACTGACATTTGTGGCAATAATAGCATAGAAACCCTGTTACACATGTATGCCTGAATAAAAACAAGCAGATGTTAGAAGGCTTTGATTTTTATTGGAGTAGACAATCAAACTGAAAATAGACAGCAGGGGTTTGGAAGAGAACTGAACAAATATTGAACATATAATCTGATCATTTTTGGAGCAGCATTCAGGATCTCCACGTATTAACACACAGTTTCTTACGGTGGCCCTAGAGACAAAGCATGTACAAAATCCAAAACACATGCAAATTTCAAAACACGTGCAAACTCCAAAACACATACACGCTCTGCAGATTCCTCATTTTTATTGAATGTTCGTCTACGTTTGTCAGTGTATCTGATATTTGATTAAACACCTTGGCAAAAAAAGTTTTCCAGTTTGTGCCAGTGCAAATGCATACACACATCATTATGTTCTTCAGACAACAATTATTTTAATTAACTCAGATTAACTGGTGATGGTTGCAGACAGTTGATGGATATTGTGAACAATAAATCATCTTAAATAATCAATCTCAGGTGTTCTGGGCAATATCAAACGTCACCACTGTGTATTTGTAATGTTTTATTATACCTTAAAATAATAAATGAGTTCAGGGTGCTGGAAATTTAATTCTGACAATGAGTCATTTAGCAACTCACTACAGACACCTCAAACAATAAATATACTTCTCATCTTTACCTTCATTTTAGTACAATGATTGTCTCAAAGAAACGTACTAGCACACGTCTCACACTGATAAATAAAGCACTTAGCATTAGATGAGTCCGATTGGATACAAGTTTCAGGAACCTGGATGAAATCATGTGTTTCTTGTAGGCTGATCTGCTGCTCAGTGTCCATTGCTCCTCATTTTAAATCCTGTTTATCGTCTTCGACTCGGGTCAGTCACTTGGAGGGAAACACAAGTTCCAGCAGCTCTAAGCTCAGGAAACAAACTTCATTTAATTATTTTGTGCACAATATTGTGATGATGTTATATTGAACATCTCACAAGATGGCGCGGCCACGTCCAGACGCCTTCCTGACCGCTCCGCTCCGACTATCCACTTTTCTTGTTTTTT
>NW_005190899.1:0-872 GCF_000239375.1 Pundamilia nyererei
GAAAGGTTTGAACAGCCTCGATACTTGTTTATGAGATGTTGTATTTATTTTTCATCATTTAAAAGCTGCTAAAAAGCAAACTCGTAGCCATCTTGTATTATGTCCTTGGAATCATTCAGCTACCTCTCCAGTAAATCACTTATCCCCTGGGTTAATCCTCTCTGAGAGATATCTGGCAAAATGGTGGGCCACTCCAGCTACAACCACCACCAAGTGGAGGACTTCTTGTCCCATCATGTGTTGCTACGCCCACAGAGCTTGGATAGCAGAACAGGGACTACCATCGCCAACTGCCGTCCAAGACAATGGAACCTATCTACAGGATGTGACAATGACTAGATCTGAATGACATCATAGAGCACAACAACAGTGGCACAGCTAGCCTGCAGGTAAGAAAACATGATGGGACAGAGTTTGTTGATTAGCAGCAGCTGAGCCTTCAAAGTAAAAGGTAATCTGTATTATTCATTTGAAAATCTGACAATCTGCCTACTATGGAAGCATGTCAGATCACCAGTCTCTAATATATAATTTTTAAAAAAGGAATGTGGACATCAAACGTGACTTACATCAGTCAGCTTTGTTCAAAACAATGAACAGACAAAAATGTGACTAAAACACTACTCCAGTACATTCAACATAATTTCGCTCAAAGACTCTGAACATGTTTTTGGATTTATTCATTAAAATCCTGTCGTCTTATCATCCTTATCATCTCAGATATGGACTACACAACCTTTAATCAAGAGTAGAACTAGGGCTGCTCAATTAATTGAATTTTGATCTAAATTACGATCTGGGCTTTCAACGATCATTAAAAATGACTGAGCCGATTATTAGCACCTCCCTCGTGCTTTACTCTCACGCTGCTC
>NW_005190899.1:1943-3644 GCF_000239375.1 Pundamilia nyererei
CTTGTCTATAAATAGGGTGTTGTGAAGGCCTGTTTGGACTTGTGGGAACAGACAGGGCATTGTGCTGCCTGGCCTATCTGTATCAGGACTCTAACCATCAGGCTAAGGACTGAGCTGCCCTGATACAAACAAACACACATACTCTGGCCTAGATGCTTCTATATGCAGGCTGCTGTAATCTCACCCACCTACACATATAAAATCCATACACGCTGACCCAGATGCCGAGACTGTTACGTTCGTTTACACCTACACAGGATATAAAAAATACAAATCCATATTTCTACACATACTCATCTGCCCTAGACGCCAACATCGGCCAATAACAATTGATATTATAAACACAGTGCCACTCGCATTGTCCCAATTTAATCTCACTTGCCTGATGTTAAATTCCCAGAAGTTAAGCGTCGCTCTGTGTCGTTTCAGGCAGTTCGGTAAAAATACAACTAAGCTCATATTACTAATGCCTGTACTAGTGTGCACTACTGCCAAACAGCTATAGCAGGTGTCATATCGCAGTAACCGGCCCATCTGCAGTTGCACAGGCGATGTTAAAAACAGAACTGCTTTGATAGCCCCGTGTGATTTTAAAATTTAAGCAGACAATGAATCTCACAGTTTGTAGAAATTAATCTGAAATGGTGGTAGATGAAGATTTCGGCTTTCTGTAAAAACACATTTAAAAAGATTCAATAAAAAAAATCTCTGTTCTTTTTTATGTGCTTTTGGCTGTCATTATGCTGTTCAGGAAACTATGAAATGCTCTGCTGTTGGTCTTCCTTCTTCTTTAAGAGCTATAAACAGATAATAATCATAAAAATAAAAATAATCCCAGTACGCAGCCAAAAATACAGGTCTGAGTAAGGAAATCATTTCAGCTGCGCTCAGCGCACTTTGGTTACCATCCAAAATAAATAAATTGATTAATTTAAAAAAATAAAAAAACATTTTTAGCAGCCTGTGAGCAAAAACTTCAATATTTATTTTGTATTTTTGTCTTTCATGTAAGGCTAGCTGGGTTTTAACACACAGATGAATCTGTCAACACAGAAGAATCAATGTTT
Organism: Pundamilia nyererei; assembly: GCF_000239375.1. Lineage (NCBI taxonomy): Eukaryota > Metazoa > Chordata > Actinopteri > Cichliformes > Cichlidae > Pundamilia > Pundamilia nyererei. The sequence goes on from NW_005190899.1 coordinate 3,011, forward strand.
CTGCTGGTGCCAAAAGGCAGAAGCTGCACTCAGCTGGGCCATACTCTGTATATAAAGGCTAGGAAGGGTTTTCTTCTTGTAACACATTAATTTCTCCCTTTTAAAAAAGTAGCTCTGTCTTGTTATTACAAACTGTATTTTCTTCACTATGTTCAACATAATCTCAAATCTCAATCTGAAAGTAATCATTGTTGTTAAATAACAATCCAATCTTTTCTGTAATTATACAACTGGTCTCTAAAGTTGTGATGTCGTATCTATTAAGTATTTTACTAAGTGATCAACATACAGTAGTTCCACTAAGACTTCTCTTCATGATATTTTTGATCACATGGATGCATCCCAAGCTAAAAACACAACAATGTTTGACATTAAATTCTACTTTATTACTTTATGTAATTTGATTACATTACTTACATTACATTTTTCATGTAAATTTCTTATATAAGTACAATGTAAAACATTACCTTTAATGGAATCTCATGAAATGAAATTTAGTTCATTTGTATTTTCCTTAATAATTTTCATGAATAATCCTTTGAATCTATTTGAAGCTACTTCGGTTGAATTTGACTCAAAATATTGCTTCATGTTTATGAGGTCATTAAGAATTATTTTGTGATTGAAGATTTTA
>NW_005190900.1:0-3643 GCF_000239375.1 Pundamilia nyererei
AAAAAAAAAAAAAAGTGCAATAAGAATGAGGAGACCATTGTTATTGCACGTCCATCAAACACATATAATAGGCATGCATCTGTGTCTTATACCACAAAGACATGGCACTCGAATTATTTCTGCCAAATATCATACAGACAGACAACTGTTAATATTTTATCAAGACTAGACTGAATATTTTGTCAAAAATATACTATTGTGTTGGCAAAATACTCTTACTTGTTCCCCCAGCTGGTGTTTATGTTCGGCTACAGTTTTTTCCAGCTCTGAAATTTTAGTTTGCTGCTGCTGGACAACGCTCCGCAAGTGTTTAATACAGTTATGATTGGGTAGCTCATCTTTGGGCATTTCAAGCCTGCAAGAGTGAGAAAAACAGAATATTAAGAAAGAAAAGAAAATTTTATACTATAAAATACAAAGGAGGCTTGTAAGGCTTTGGATTTATTCTATGGAATCCACTTACCCACATCCCTCCTCACAGTTGACAGGCCTTTTGGGGTTGTGCTCACAGTCCTTGAGATGTGACTGCAGCTGGTCCAACCGCAGTGTGGCTGTGCAGCCAAAGCTGGCATTATCACAGCTGATCTGAAGTTTGGACAACATGTTGCGCATAATGCGGGGCACAGGACGGAGGTGAGCCAGCGTCACTACTGTGCGGTCAACAGGACAAATCTGCTGCTGGGCAAACCACTGCGTTATACAGGCATTGCAGAAAGCATGCTCACAGTGTGGAGCCTGAGGTGGAAAAATGCATATGCATATAAAACAAATGTAATGTCAGAAATACAGATAGAATTAAAAGGTGGGGGGTATTTTGATCAAAGACTTGCCTGCACTGGTTCTTCTAACACTCCACTACATATTGGACACAACAGGTCTTCATCCACCTCCCCTTGAAACCTCGTAACGTCGTACCCCATGGTACATTACCCACAACCTCCTGAACAACACACAAAAAGGTTTTTAGCCATATTAACTTCTTAGAGACAACTGTAGACAGATGATACTAATCTGTACAAAGACTTTAAGTATTTTTAATTCTTATGCAACAGAGAGGCACTGACTAATCCTAAATTTATTTGGGTGCATGATAATGACCCCAAAGTGATTTAAAAAAAAAAAAAAAAACACTTTTAGTGACAAGAAAAACACCAGATGGTATTCAACTAGCCTTGAGGGGTGTACCACAAAGCGAGACTAATAGGTCAGCAGCGTATGTCAAGCTTAAAACTCAAGAGTTTTCAGTGTCACAAAGGTGGTCACCATGGTAACTCATGTTAAACTCTTAACCTGGTCCAGAGCAGGTGTGTTCAGAGTTCTGGTTTACAATTGTGAGCAACTGCCACAATTTAATTGGTACTCTTAAAGACAGCATGATCCAAGTGTGCTACAGATTCTCTGCTGAAGGAAACCATTTTATATATAGCACCAGCTGAACAACACTAATAAAAATAAATGAAGCCATTACAGTGCATACTGTGGACCACATGTCATATAAATGTACATGTATTCAGTTGTCATAATTCGTAGTAGACTGCTGAAAATACAGCAGATTAGAAATTAATCAGTCAATTTGCTGTATATCAGTCACAGAGTATATTTAACCAATAAAATCAATTTAGCTTTGATCTGTTGACAATGTCTAGCAGCAACAATTGCCATTTGAGGTATGCATGTTCTTCATAGATCTCTATCACACAATCTGGCAATTTTATGCTGAGAAGCAGTCATGTGCATCAAATTCCCTTTTTTTATGCAAGTATGAGAATGAATAAAAATCTTCGTTTTTTTAAAATAAAGTTTTAGGTTTGGTAAAGCCAGCTAATGCAAAAAAAAAACAAACAAACAAAAAAAACAAAACCCCTGGATATGTTGAACCTGCTTCATAATACAACTGTGCTCAACACCATCAGCTCAGTCTGAGTTTACATAAAGAATCAAAAGCAGTTCAGATTCAAAGAACAAGGGCAAGTTTACCAAGACATGTTGACAAATTACTTGCCAAGCAAAGCCAAATAATCTGCCTAAATCCTTAACACGTTCAAACATTTTAAGCCTACCTCACGCACAAAAGGCCTCAAATGTTTCCATTCAGGTCCTGATGTTTTGCTGATACGTCACATCTGGTAAAATGGCCTCCTTGCTAAAAGAGTTTAAAAAAAAGAAAAAGAAAAATTATAATATTCATAGTGATTGTTAGATTCATTACAGTTCTTGCATGGGACAAAATCCAAGATCGACGCAATTTATCTGGAGATATATTAATAAAAAAGACGTGAGCTCAGTCGTTTTCAAATTTTCTTGCAATAATCTATATTCTTTACCTAACAGCATCTCACACCTGTTTTATCCTTATGAACATCGTTTTCTGCTTTAACCAAAAAAATGTTTTAAAGGAACAATGACTCAAGACATTGAGCACACAGCCCTGTATCGATGCCCTTGACCTAACGTTGTGTAAATTAAACCATACTATCACCTATGGCACCTAATGAGAACATCCTGTCATTCCAGCTGACTGGCTGATGACCCAATTTGACTGAAAGCGGCACATGTAGGCGATTTACAGACCCCCATTTCTCCAGTTGCTCTCAACATGCCCTGCAAACATTAGCATCGCTAACGTTAGCTATATGGAAGATATTTCGTTGACAACGCTGTACTTTGCTCCAGTTATTTGGGGTTTATAATTAAAGCAACTGGGGTCAGCACACAAAAAGCACCACAATGCTTGGATATAAGAACCCCTCTCTAGTCACGAATTACATGTAGCTATCGCTATTCCACTAACCATCCCTTTTAGCAAATACGGTACCGTTGGTTTTCCCTGGATATTAGCATCAAGCTAACCAGACAGAGCTCAGTCTAGGCGTATTACACAGAGAAATGTCCGCTTACAATTGCACACGCTAGAAGAAAATACCATAACTAACAGATATACTTACCTACGCGTGTATTAAACCAGTTCTTTATGACGAATTCTGTGTTGTTGTTTTTCAGACGTCCCAGTGTAGCTAGAAGCTTGATAGCCACGTCCTGTGCTACATCCTACACTTCAGCGTCGTTGAGACGCAAGCGAGCGGCGACGTCATGACGTACCGCTACAACGTTCGTTTGATTGGTCCTTTAACTTTTTTTTCTCTCTATCCATCTTTCTTTCTTCATTCATCTACAGACCACATTATAATACACGTTTACTCAAATCTGACTAGAACTACCAGTTAATTTTTTCCGTGATGGTTTCATTTGTAAAGACAAATATGGCACAAATACATACAGTAATCTGAAACAGACTTGAGCCACCTCTCATGTCTTTATAATTTGCTTCCAGGAAGCAAAATCTTGTATTTTGATCTTCTTGTATTTTTAAAGTTCTCTTCAACAATACGTCTTTAGGTTTCCTGGATGATTTTTCAAAGATTTTCTTGGGACATTGGTTGCTTTTTTCATTCATTTTCAGTCTATCCCTATTACCCACCATATTCAGATAAAAACATTTTTGTCTCTAAAACTACTTACAGCATTGCCTGAACTCTATTAGACAAGCTTTTTGGTACTTGAATGAATCATTCAAGCATTAAATTTACTGACTTACATTTAACTACTGATTTTATCTACTGTTCTGATTTTATCTGTTTTGATT
>NW_005190901.1:0-978 GCF_000239375.1 Pundamilia nyererei
TGATATATGATGATGAATATGAATTTCAAAGCAGTTCTACAGTCTGACACTGGTCTCTCAATCTCCCTTTGGAGAGCCGTGAGCTTCGCCATGATGTGATCCGATTTCCACTCAGAGGTCTTATTCTGAGTGTTCATGGCAGCCTCAAGCCGATGGATGGCCTGGATTGCAGCCATTGGAAGACCAAATATAACATCCCAGAACACTCCAGCTCACATGTTAGTCTGCTCCAAGCATTTCCACAAAGGTCAGTCTTCTGTTGTAGTTATTACGTAATTTATCATAATTGTTGATGTAGGTTACAAATAAGTCTTATATTGATTTGAATTCGTTGCTATGCTGCTTTGTTCACTGTGGCTTTGCGGGCTCATGTTTGTTGTGTTTTGTAGGAAAACCAGAAACAAAATGCAGGAATGTGATCCAGACTGGGCCCTCTATCAGCCTGGGTCATACCGAGTTTAAAGCTGCTACCACAGCCAGATCTGATTGGTTAAGAGAGAGAGCGAGATCAAAACAGCCACTAAACGTCTGCATATATGTGCCCAAGGGTTGTACTGAAGCAAGCAAGCGATGAATAACTGTTTTCCAGTATATTGTTTTGCAATGTTTTTCTTTTTTTGTTGCATTGTTGATTTGTTTTTCCACGAAGCAGCTAATAAAGCTGATGGATTTTGCCTCTTTCTTGTAAGATTCTATAATAGAATGAAACAATGATGCCAGTTATAAATGAAGACAATAATTGAATGAAAAACACTCATTTCTATTAGATCTGAAAATGTTGTGTAACAATACAACCTGCAACAACAAATAGATGCGTTGGCCTGTACAGGGGATAAAGGAAAAACAATTAACAACAGCTGTGAGATGGAATAGTCCAAATTGTTAGGCGTGGCTGTGTGCAGACAGGAATAGGACCCAAGGTGCAGACTCCAGAGACAGAACTTAAACCAAAACAGCTTTAATGCTGAACGCAAACAT
>NW_005190901.1:2330-3641 GCF_000239375.1 Pundamilia nyererei
AGTATCCATGGAGGTATTGCTGGTAACGGCACTCTGTGACTAATGTTTAACTGATTTAAATTATGCTGGTTGTCTTCCCACAATCCATCCAAAGCTCTTCGTTTCCCTCCTTTCTTTCTCCCAGCAAAGGCTTGGGCTACTCAGCCCGCCATTTTATATCTGGTCATGTGACTGCATGGCTACGTCTGATTGGTGAAAGAGTTGCCGGTAGCTCCAGTGGCGGCATGATCCATAATTTATTAGTAGTATTATCCAATGTGTGAAATTAATTATAAAAAAAAAGTAACGAGTCAAATATTGCCAAATGTAGCAGAGTAAAAGTACAGTTTCGTCTTCACAAATGTACTCAAGTAAAAGTAAAAAGTATCGTAGAAAAAAGGTACTTTAACAGTACATTTTTTTCAAAAACTTACTCAAGTAAATGTAACGGAGTAAATGTAACTCATTACTACCCACTTCTGCTCAGCGGGCAGTATTAATGGGAGATTTCATTCTTTAGCGAGTGACTGGTCGGTGACACTCAAACAGTGAGACGTCTCAGCAGTGATTTCTGGTGTCTGAACAAGAGATGGACCGATCTGATATTACGTATCGGTATCGGTCCGATACTGACCTAAATTACTGGATCAGATATCGGAGAAAAATAAAAGCAATGTAATCCGATCCATTAAATAATCAAAAAAAGCACCTCACAAATCTTGCAACATGGCGTAACTCGGCTCATAACCGTAGCACGTCGGAGCAGTATGCATCACGTGATAGAGCGGCTGCAGCGTGCAAGACCTGTCGGCGGTCTGGTTGAGCATTTGGAGACTCACTACCAAACCGGCATTTCATCTCCGAGGAAGTTGATGATGATGAGATAGCCTTTAGTTGTCAGTTGCAGGTCTTTTGCCCACAACCGAGATGACAGACCTTGCCGACCGCACATACAATAGACAAACATCACATTGGGGAGACAGGTCAGGCTAGGTAGCAAGGAAAAAAAAAAACATTGAAATGTGTAACACAGAAGGATAATACAGGAATGCACAGATATCAACACACCATAGCACAATAAACACAGACAGCAACATGGGAAAGAGTTCCAGTGTGTACATCTGATCTGGGACCGCTGCAATCTTTGATTGCACCTCCAACTGACCCGATGTCCACATCAGAGGGGAGGTAAGCGTTGGAGGTGGCGTTGGATCCGGGGTAGGAAGGGTGATGGTGGTTTTTACTTTAGTGCGAACAGCTCATATGAATTTCAAAGCAGTTCTACAGTCCAACACTGGTCTCTCAATCTCCCGTTGGAGAGCCGCGAGCTTC
>NW_005190902.1:0-1215 GCF_000239375.1 Pundamilia nyererei
CAAATTAGACCTGACGAGACAAGGAAACGTAAACTGAACACACTAAGATAACACAGACTTTCAAAGTAAAACAGGAAATACATGACAGTCACGGAAAAACAAAACACTGACAACACCGAAACGTAACAATATATATAAACGGAACATAAGTAGAAAAATATTTTGGATCAGATGCAGTTGGTTTCTGAGTATGTCATCATATATGATAACAATATAATGATTGTTTTCATTTATCACAGCATGTGGAACAGGCTTTCCAGGTTATGTCGTAGGTGAGAAAAAAATGTTTCTTTTCTTTTTACAGTTTGGAGCATTAAATGCGCATGCATGTTTTGATTTTTTAAATGCAAAATATTTGGAATTGTACATCTACATAATTCTTCAAGATTACATTTCTAATTAAATTACTCTAAGTCCTTCTGATTAAAGGCTTTTAAGTTTTTGGCTCTCCACTGACTTCACCGCTAACTTTCCGTGCACAAATGGCTTAATGGTCTCACAGTCATTTCAAGCAACAGGGCAGATTTTTGTTGGTTGTTTTGATATTAAATTTAAAATTTAATATTTTCGAAAAGTCTTAGAAACTGATGTAGAGTTAGAGACACATTATGCATTTTGTTTTTCTTTTTAGTTGTTTTTCACTTTTTGAAAGTTCCTTGTGTTTCATGTTTGTTTTCCCACACATCTTTGAAGGCTCCGACTGGATCAAAGGACAGAAAAAAAACAGCCCTTTTCCCTTCTGTTTCTGTATTTTGTTCTTTGCTTAAAATCGCACATATATACTTCAAACATGTATTTTCTTACTTTTCAGGCAATGACATGAAATCAAGAAGGGGACCAAAGTCAAATGGTTACATTCTTCTTCCCATTTGCATATCAGCTTCAGTAAAAATAAATGAATAATAAGAAAAATGTTTAAAAAACAAAACAAAAATATAACATAAAAAGCTATAAGAAAAAAGGAAGACAGGAACAGCTTTTTCTTCAACAATTAGCTTCTACCCTATTTCATTAACTAGTGTGATGCTTTCTCTTTGTTTTCATGCTTGAAAGGATGTGCTATCATTTTTGCTTTATGCCAGAAATGTTAAGTAATGTAAGCCCACCACTTCCTGTTTTCTAAACAGATGTATCAGTACTGTAAGACTCTTTTTGAACAATAAATCTTCATTTATCCAGAGACTGAATTTATTGCTTAAACGATAAAGACCTTCA
>NW_005190902.1:2634-3641 GCF_000239375.1 Pundamilia nyererei
AACTCTTAACCATGATTTAAAGAAAGTTTCCATTTATTTTAAGATTTCATCTTCACATGTCACAAAGGTTCATTTATCATTGGTTAATGCATTAAAGATATTTAAAACACAATATGCTAATAACCATGAAATGTTTGAATGACTTGTTTGTTATGCATCTCTCTTATATTTTGTGATTTGCAAATGGCAATTGGACTGGCTCTTCTATAGAAGACAGGGAAGGGTTACTGAAAACAAGCCCTGTGATGCCACTACAGCACAAGACAGAGACAATTGTTTGTCTTGCTATAAGTCTGTGTGTGTCAACTTGTGCAGAGGAAGTGAGATTACTATAAAAATCTTAAGTATTTAGAGATTATCTGTAGTCTTAACAGAGTCGTGAGTAATGGAAAACTATACTTGAAACTCAAAGACTCTTATTCACACTCTAACTGCAATTAAGAAACCAAACTTCTTGGACATTTTTGATTCTCTGACTTTATTAAATCCTCTAGGTAGAGGGTGACTTAGTTTCCTGATTTATTCTGTAATCTTTGGTCTTTCTGTACTTCCGTCCATTCATTTGCTCCCATTGTCCTTTCTAATTGATTTTAATTCATTGTTTATACTCGGCTGCTGCCTTTGACTCAGTATTTTGAATTTGTTATGTACTTATCATAAATACATGTTTACATGTTAGTTCTTCTTTTTGTCTCCAGTCTGTCGTCTCCATGTCCTGTCGTCAGTAGAATTATACTGTGTAGCATCTGATTGATGTGTGAGGAATACTTATGCAATACGATAACAAACATCTCATTAAAAAAATTAAACTACAAATAGCAGGACACTGAATTGACTGAATAGCTGGATGAACATGAAAAATGTTTATTTGAATTTTAGATTCACATATCCAGCTCTTTTTCTTCTTAAAGTGTACCTCGCTGATGCATCACCACAGATCATCTTTAAGAGTTGTAGCCTCCCTGTATACTGTTATAAAATAGGGGCGGCCAAACAAAATCTTGCAC
>NW_005190903.1:0-1133 GCF_000239375.1 Pundamilia nyererei
TGCTTTCCTGGCTCATGCTGCTTACACACTTTATATTTTACAAAGGGAAAACTTTTCAGGAAGTAGCCTTGTTTTCTTTGTACTGAACAAAGAGCATGTTTACCTCCAGATCTGTTTGATCGCATTTCTGTTTGTTCATAATTGATGTCTTCAGTTCTCACTGCTGTGTAGACTACAGCTGAATCACTCCCTGCACAACAAAACACACACAGGTCATCAGTGCAAGTAGTAAAGCTTATAAAAATATTGTCAGTATGCAGGGTGCATGTTAAAGAAAGAGTTATGATTTCCTATATAAAAATAGTTCTTAGAGACCGTTGGGGGTTTCAGAACCTCTGTGGCTGGATTTCCTGTTTCACTCAAAACACCCCAGTGACATTTCGACTTTTGGCATTAAGTCCAGTTGAAATCCCACAAAGACACCCACACTTTGTCACACCATGTACACAATATCATCAACGGTGTGATGAGAACTCACCTTTTGTAGTGCGCTACTGGTTTGGTATGTTTTAAACTTTAATGCTCTCAAATGCAGCAGTTACTTCCTTCTCTTGTTGTTTCACCTGAACATATTTTAGGGGATACTTTGCGATACAGAATTAGAATTTCACTGATTTTCACGTAGAGCTTTACTGGCATGTTGTGTAATTAATAAAGAGCCATTAAAGTTTTGTATAAATATTGATCATCCAGTGGTTGCTGATTTAAGGTAAAGTAGTCCAGCTGAGAAGTAATAAATGCAGAAGCTAGTTTTTCAATGTCACTCTGAGACAGTCCATTTAGATAGATACCATATTTCTAAAATTTTCAGGGCCAAGTACAATAACATCAGTTTTATCTGAATTTAGAAGCAGAGAGTTCATCCAGGTTTTTATATCTTTATTCCTGCAGTTTAACTAATTGGTTTGTGTTACCTGGCTTCATGGATAAATTTTCAGGTTGTTTTTTGTCTGTTTGGGAGCTGACACACATCTGATCCCAACTCTGGATAGTCATATTTTGGGAGGTTTAATAAATTTGTCCAAATTTCTAGAAATGAGAGCTGCTCAGCAGTTTTAAATTTCCCTCAAAGTCACCTGCTCGGGCTCCTGGAAGACAATTGACTATGGTTGCCGGTGTCTCTAGCTTCACAT
>NW_005190903.1:2248-3640 GCF_000239375.1 Pundamilia nyererei
CCTAACAGCCCTGCAGTAAAACCTGAGCAGAGACATCAAACCACAGGCTGTTAACCTCTGTTAACACATTAGACACAGTATGACCCTGGTTTTATTGTTTTAATCTAATATGCTAATTTTATTATTTTAAATGTCATTCCAATTATCATTTTATTTTTAAATTTTATCTGTATTTTTCTTTTTGTTACCTGCATGTCAGGTGTACAGCTCTTTGTTTTCAGCTGGGAGTTGTTCTGAAAGTTCTATATAAATAAATTGCTTGCTTGCCTACTAACAAACCAACTTTGAGCTAATAAAGACACAGACCAGCAATAAGAGAACAAAATTCACCAATCGTCATCTACAAACACAGAACAACTATAGTCTGATCATTTTTAGAATTGAACTGATTTAAGTGAATAGTTTAAGGTGCATGTTAATGTAAGGTGCAAAGCATAAAAGCTCAAAGCCCCTATGAGCAAGCAAAAAATTGCATTTAACAGGAAGAAATGTCTGTCTGAACCAGCCGCAGATTCTACTGGAACCTGAGCCTTTTTCTGCATTACTTTCCCAGAAGGTACCAATAATGGTCCAGCTGTTAACAGCAATAGCTGTTAAATTTGCAAAACCTTCTCTTCTAAATATAGTTACTTCTGTACTTCTGGCTCCAAACAAACGAGACAACAAAGGCTAAAACAATAACAATGACACTTGAAAATGCCTTCAGATGTATATGGAAGAGAATGTTGTGCGACATTACACATTGCTCTATTTTAAACACAATCTATAGTCTCAGCCCAGCTGAAGATTTAACCATTATGGATATAAGCAAGGCTTAGATGAAAATACTAGAAAGCAAATTCTGAAAATGTTGTTTGTGAAATTGAAGAACACAAACACAAAGTACATAAAAAGCCACCTGTGCTGAGTTTAACTGACTGTTGTTGGTGATGTAATTCTTTGAGATCAATATATGTGAGGCCATCTTCAGCTTTTTCCAGATCAACTGAAACAAACCAACACGAACATCAAATTAATTTAGCACAGTGATCTTAACGAATACTTGTTAATAGATAACATGTAACAAATTGTTTACATAACTCTCTACGTCGTATTTCTGAGTCTCACCTGCAGACTTCCTACAAACACGTTGTCTCACCAATAGAACCACTAACACCAGCAGAACCACAACACACACTGATCCAACAGGCAACAACACAGGGAGAAGCAATGAATCAGGAGGAGAGGTAATAATGGAGACTGGTGTCGGTGTGGATGTAGGTGGAGGTGTGGTGGTGTGTTCCCCTAAAATAAAGCAAACACAGTCATTAAGTTGTCGTCACATTGTGAATGTTGAAAGCTGCAGAAACACAGACAGGTGAGTGTGTCACCTGTGACAGTGATCCAGCTGGA
>NW_005190904.1:0-935 GCF_000239375.1 Pundamilia nyererei
GTATCTTGCCCAAGGATATTTGGCATGCAGACTGGGGGAACCAGGGATTGAACCACCAACCAGTAGTAGATGACCTGCACCACAACCACTTCAGGAAAGTGGGATGGATGCACCAGGATCAACTTTAGTCTAACTGCAGACGGACTGATGATGGGCTCGATCTTGTATGGTCCTATGAGGCGAGCAAAGTTTGCGAGAGAGGACCCTCAGAGGAATCTGTCTACCAGACAGCCATGCCATACCCATTAGTGTTCAATGAACTGGAGGAGGGCCACCTGAACCTGGGTCCAGACACGTTGACATCGTCACTTGGTGTTGAACTGAAGGAAACGCCAACTCCATCTCAACTTCAGGGAATAGAGTAGGCTGGAAACCAAGGGAGACCTTGAAAGGAGAGAGACCGGTAGCAGAGCAGGTGAGTGAGTTATGAGCATATTCTATCCAAGAGAGCAGAGGTGACCAGGTGGAAGCATTGTGGGAAGCTATACAGTGGAAAGCAGACTCCAACTCCTGATTTAGTCTCTCTGTCTGGCCTTTAGACTGTATTTTATTTATTTATTTAATTTTATTTAGAAAGAGGGGCAATACATATTAATGAACATTTTAACAAATGTAAATATGCCAGATTATAGCGTTGGGCTAATTTCCATCTGCAGACCCTCTGGCAGGTTGGTGTTAAGCACAAGTTAGTAAAAACATACAGAGACAGTATTTACAGGTCATGTGACAAGGACAAAAACAAAAACAGTGATCACATTATACTAGAACAAACAATGACTCTGTGGACACAGAGGACAGTATAGATAACAATAATGGAAACACATCAATTATATTGCACAAACCCCAGTATTGCACATGCCCTGACTGTCCTGATATTGCACTGACCCATTACACTAATAGTTGTTTCCCTTTTTGTAATACACTAACTCTTTTTC
>NW_005190904.1:2317-3638 GCF_000239375.1 Pundamilia nyererei
ATATATGTCAGTTAAATACATCACATAGGAGACACACACAGTGATATTTGAGAAGTGAAATGAAGTTTATTGGATTTACAGAAAGTGTGCAATAATTGTTTGCAATAACTGTTTAATATGGCATTTGAGCATAATAGTCCCATAAATAAAAACAACCCATAATGCTGTTTGAGGATAGCCATGTAAATGTATGTATTTGTTTGTCATTGTTTTAGTCTACGTTGTGTATTTGTTTTCTTTGGTAGGTGTAAAACCGGAATTAGTGGAGCGCTGAAGAGAAAGTAGTAGGCACTAGTCTATTCTTTAGAGTGCGATACCGTGTGTCCAAAGAGGCTATTAGAGCTAAAAAATAAAAAAATAAATAAAAAGTGGTCGGACTGAGTTTAAGTGCTATCTGGCACCATCCGGTGGAAGGACGGTGATACTGCAGGTCACTCCCCAGGCCTGGTAGACATAATTGAAACTGATAACAGATAATAAAAGGAATAAATAAACTAAAACAAGAATAATAAATAAATTCACTAAATACAATTTTAAGAATATATTTTGAGGACTGGATTAAAAAGTTTAAAAAAAAGTTGGCAGCACGGTAGCATTGTTGCCTCACAGCAAGAAGGTCCTGAGTTCAATTCCACCATCAGGCCAGAGTCTTTGTGTGTGGAGTTTTCATGTTCTCCCCGTGTTTGCGGGACTTCCTCCCACCGTCCAAGGACATGTTGTGGGGATAGGTTAATTGAAAAGTCTAAATTGCCCCTAGGTGTGAATGTAAGTGCGAATGGTTGTCTGTCCCTGTGTGTTATCTCTGCGACAGACTGCCGACCTGTCCAGGTTGTACCCTGCTTCTCGCCCTATGACAGTTGGGATAGGCTCCCACGACCCTGAAAAGGATAAGCGGATGGATGGATGGATTAAAAAGTTTTAATTGATTGATTAACAAAGACAGGGTAATGACAAAGCATAAGCAAAGACTGATAAAATTTTTTTTAAGTAATGAAAGAAAGAACCTGAAATTAATAAGAAGAAGAATAAACAAAGGTGAAGGTGAAATAAGTAATAACAACAAATTAAAATCAGGAAATATATAGACAAGCAAAAAAATAAATAAGATTTAAAAAAATTTTTAAATTATTTATCTAGAAAGAACATAACATCAAGACAAAATAAATTAGAGAATTTGAACCACAAGAAACATAAAAGAGAAATTACAAAGGCAACTACCATCCCTGCAACATTCAAAGAAGAAGAACCAGCACCCCCCAGCAAATTGAGACAGACTTTTTAAAGAACCAAATGCTGGAAGGGGAAATCAAAAAGAAGAAAT
>NW_005190905.1:0-914 GCF_000239375.1 Pundamilia nyererei
TCTATCTGCCTCTGGTGCGACACCTGTGTTTGATAACATGAATGCAGGCTTGATCGACCAGAACCTCTTCTCCCTGTATCTGAGCTCATAAGTATTATGCGGCGTTCTACCTGACTCTGGAAATTATCTATAGATGCCTCATATATTAATTTGTACTCAATTCCTAGTTTCCCTGTTGTTTGAACTGTTGGTTTTCTTTGCAGTAACACCCAGCAAGGCAGTGCGGTGACCTTTGGTGGTATTGATACCAATCACTACTCTGGTTCCATCACCTGGATTCCTCTCTCCAATGAACTGTGCTGACAGACAGCTGCGGACCTGCTCTCAGTGTTGTCGTTCGCGCTCACAACATCTCTGTTTTATGCACGCTCAACTCTCTGTACATCGTTATAAGTGTGCTACAAAACCAACCAATCACAGAGTTGGATGCAATAATTCTGATTGGCTGTTTTGGTCTCCAATCAGCTCGCTACCTACTGCATTTCAGAAACAGGGTCCAGAATGTAAATCCAGTGGAGTGGTTTGGTTTAAACTAGATTAAAACCAACAATAGTCTTAAAAAATGTTATATTTTAAAATAAAATAACTAAACATACTAACCAAAAATAGATTTAGCTGCATTCTGGACCCTAGCACTATTCATACATTTATAAAGAATTACAAACAATAATTATATGATGCTTAAAGCAGGTTTATTAATTAATATCCAATTTCTTTCCAATTTGCATCGAATTTATCAGTGTGAACATGGCGTTGTGAGTCTGACTGAAGGACTAATGTGATGGTAAGGTGTCTGCTGCTCCGCTTTGAATATTAGTAAGAACTTGACATAGAGATTACTAAATGGATGTTAAGAAAAATTGTGCCCAAGTTCAAGACCATATTCATTGTAGTTTGTTGTTGTTGTTATTTTT
>NW_005190905.1:2525-3638 GCF_000239375.1 Pundamilia nyererei
TTATTGTTTACTATGTAATGTAATCAATAAAATGTTCAATAAACCATGAGCTGTGTCAATTCAAGACATAAAAAACCCATTATTAATTATAAAAGCTAATAACAGTAGATAAAGTAGATAGATTCTTAACGTTTGCTGCCACCTACTGGTCACTTTTTAATTTCGCTCTCAGTTACAAGTCAGGCCCAGTGGGGTAAAGGCAAGCAGACAAACAATGTGGAAAGTGTGTTGCTGTACAAACAGTAGTAGCCAACTTTTTCACACTTGTAGCTTTTGTAGTATTGCAGTAGTTCATTTCATCCAGTACAGTGCAGCACGTGTTTAAGGTATCACATTTATTGCATCTGTTATTAGGCATTTACTGAGTGTTTAGGTTGTACAAACCAAAATCAAAGCCAAAATCTTTGGTAAATAGCAAACTTTAGTCTAACACTGGGCATCTTTTTTTCTTCAGTGGTGTGATGTACAAATTCGCATTATTTATTTATTCAATCAAGTTAGATTTGAATCTGACCAAACAGACCACTGCATTTGGCAACAAGTGTGCTTGTGGCTCAATATGTGCACTGTTATATATGATATACACAGCTACATGCTGTTCTGGGTTAGTTGGCTCTCTGAAATTATTTGTATACCTTCTCTGGTACCAAACTGCCCCACTGAAATCTTAAAATGTCACACACATGAAACCATGGATGAAATTGGTTGAATCCAAAACTGCTTTCTTCTTTTATTTACTTAACAGATAATAGTCACGTATAAAATATGTATATAAATAAAATAAACTGACATCAACCTTTAGTTTAACACAAGCACAAGCATAATCAGTGGCAGCCAGCACTGGGACACTGCATAGAAGATGCTTGGCTGAATTAAATTAATCCCAACACTCAGAAGTCCACACAAAAGGGTTGTCAGGGCTTGAAAATCAGTCAAAAGCACAACCACATTCACAAAGTCCTTGCAGAAATAGTATCCAGACATGCGTTGGGCACAGAAAAGTCCAGAATGGCCTGAACCTTGGCCAGCAAGGCACACACATGCCCATGCCCTCATTGTTTCCCTAAATAGGTGACAACACCCTTGCCAAACTCACATTTAACATGCACTTTC
>NW_005190906.1:0-3635 GCF_000239375.1 Pundamilia nyererei
ATCAATGCTAAGTAGCCACTCTTATATTGAGGCCAGAACTCTGACCAATAAAAAAAAGACATTTTGTCAAGTTATTTGTGTTGGATGCTAGCTACCTGCTAAGTTTAGATAATGTATTTGTTATGACCTGGGTGGCCGGTGTGTTTGAGGAGCGGACCCAAAAGCAGAAAAGAAGAGGGAGAGTAATGAAGTTTAATAAAAAGCGAGCCTTTTATTCTGGCTGTTAAAAAAATGTAGAAACAAAAAGGCAATGGAGACAAATAAACTATAACCTTAACTAGTGAAGCTGAAGCTGGACATGGCATGTGTAGCCACAAAAGCTGGCAGGTCTAAATTTCCCACCAGAACGTTCTTTCGTATGCAAGGAGGAGGGGAGCAAGTGAATCAGAGCTCAGGGCACAGAGACTAAACAGGTCTTAAACAGGCCATTTATTCCAGAGAAGGAAGAAAAAACGGACTTAACAAACACAATTTTAAAAGATGCATATACAATAAAAACGTTCTCTGCATGCTAAAACGCCTGCCGACAGCAATAAATACGCACTATTCAAGAAATAATACAATACAATGTTTCACATAAACTAACAATCCCCCCCAACCCCCTGATACTACTGTCCAGCCACGGTCGGGTGAATGTTCCTTATATTTAAAACCGGGGAAGGAATTCCTCTTCTTAAATAGAGACCACGCGAGCCAGAAATCCAGGGAGGAACCTCGCATCTCGGCCCTGTCTCTGCCTGAAGGGCGCGTTGCAGCACAGCCCAGCTGCACTCCACAATTTGAGCTTGATTACTGTAAACGGAGCCTCCCTCGTAGTTCCGCCTTGAAACAGACAGACATCGGCCAGCTACGTAGTCGGCATGGCCGCTGCGACCCTCCCCTGACAAAGCTGCACTGGGTGCACAAAAGTGGGGAAAGCGATTCTCACATACCTATGCAAGCATAGGTGCACCTCTGCCCTGCTGTCGATTACACGCGTCATCTCCCACTGTCACCCCTCTTGCAGGAATGGACTGGGTTGCCGTGTTACGGTGGCCGGTCAGTCTGCGAATGACCCGTCGCACCCCAAGATCAGGCAACAGGTCCGCCCACAGTTCAACAGGTGCCTGCTATTGTCCGGCCAATCCACAGTGGATTAAAAGGATATCATGCAACAACACTGAAACATGGAATATAAATATCAGGGTAAAACCATGCAAACAAAATCAGTACTGTACGCACCAATACACACTAAGATCAAGACAATACAAACCATAAAAAAACACAAATTTCCACTGTGAGACACCTGAACTTGAGAAAAACCGAGACTTGAGACAACGTGAATTCCAGGAATATGAGGCAAGAGAGGCAGACGATATTCTAAAAGCCTTGAAATAAATATGGTCTAGTACACCCCATGCCCCCCTTTAGATTCACCCCTGCCTGCTCCAGGTATGACTGTGATTTGGGACAGATGCTGTCAGCCGTCAGCAAGCTACCAATTTAAACATTGTAGCAGATAAGTGTAAATGATATGATACGACCCTGACCTCCGGCGCCGGCTAAGCAGCTCCCTTGCGCCCCCCGACCTCTCCTGCTTGGCTGCTTTCCTCCAGGGAGCAGGAACGGGTGCAGGCACCTGCTGAGCACCAATCGCTCCCACCTGCAAGGTGGGTACTGGTGCAGAGGTAGACTTTGCCCTGGCTGGCCTCACACACTGGACCGGCACAGGTGCGGATCTAGAGAGGTGGCATGGTGAAATGATCTCTTGCCACTCCTAGTGCCACTCTAGTTTTGCATTTGAAAGTGTTGTTTATTAAGATAAGATAGCATTAACACTTTGAAAGCGGAATGAAGGTGAGTGTTATTAACATTCTGTGTGCCGCGTCTCCAAATCACATGACCGACATGCAATTAAGCTGACGTAGCAACAAGCTGCAACCACGCTGAGTCTCTATTTCAGCTTGTGTTGAAAGTTCAGACTTCAAAGTAAACTACAGTTAATAATAAGATTAACAGTTCATCTTCATATTTTAATGTAACATCTGTAGCTTTACTGCAGAGTTTTCAGTTTGAAGAGCTCTGGATGGAGCAGCTACAAAGTTTGCTTTTCTTCACATTTGTTGATCAAATGGTTTGATGAAGGACTCTCGCTAGCTTTGTCCAAGTAAAAGGTTTAACAGTACTTTCATAAACAGCGCTGTGTTTTCTTTCGTACACTTAAAAAATGTTTTCTTTCAATTAACACAAGCTCGCTGTGTTGGCCGACAGACTTCAGGTCCACATTAAATGATTACAACATCATCACTGCTGCTGTTTTGTTATCAGTCCTTTTTTTTAAAAAGTGGGGTCTGCATGAGCTTAATATTGCCATACTTTTAATTGACACGTGTGCTTCTTGAAACGTTTCTGTTGCAGGTCTGTGCCAGTGAAACTTTACATTTACTTGGTGACAACTGAGCTACAGAGCTACAGATTAAACAGGCCAGGCAACAGTAACCTGACTTCCACTACGTATCGGGAAGAATTCCGTGGACTCATTGTCAGACTCTACACTGGTGCAGCGTGTCATCGGTTTCTCCTGGTGCACGAGAATGCCATGTGGCAAAGATATGTATGCAATTACTTGCCCCCACGCTCACCTGATCTAAATCCAAGGGAACACCTCTGCGACATTATGTATCAGTCCATCTGACATAACCAGACTATGTAGGAGCTCAGTAATGACCTGGTCCAGATCTGGGATCCAGGACACCATCCACTGTCTCATTAAGACCATACCCCAAATTGCCAGGCATGAGAACAAGCATACGGATGATATACAAACTACTGAGTACCATTTTGAGTGGCTGCAATGAAGTTTGAGCAAAAATATCCTGCTGCATCATTTTTTCTATTTTGATTTGTGGGGCTTCTTTGAATTAATCCCTGTGTAGGCAGGAAATGTTAACTTCCATCAAACAATGTGGCTTCCTTTGTCTCTAACACAGTACTTGGCCGATATTAGAGGTGAGTGGATCGATCCAAATATCAATATTATCGATACCAACACTAGTATTGGTATTGGATTGATACTAGCACCACTGGATCGATACTTTGCTTCTATCCTTCAAGGTCAGTATGTAGCCTGCTGAACTGTGTTAATCATTTCTTTGCAAAAAATAAACCTCAAACATGCACTATGAAAAATGCAGAACCTTTTTGTGTGCTATAGAGACAGAAAAAACCCAGTTTCAAAACACATTAAAACCTGAAAGGTGTGTTTTGTTGTGTTAGCTAATTATTGTAGAAAATAACAATTGTGATATAGTGGTGATTAAACTGTGTTCAGAATTTGCAAATTGAGAATTCATCTCCTAAGTAATGGCACACTACTCTCCCTCAATTAGCTGCCTAAATACTGGCCCTGTATTTACTTGGTATTGGATCAAAATTTACCAAAATTTGGAGTGTGGCACAGCACTGCTGTGAATGAGGGAAAGTGTGAATGTTGATTTTTTTTTTTAAATGTCCAGGCAAGTATATACATTTTAAATCAAAGTGTTTTTATTGAGTTTTCAGAAAGCATAACATTCATACAGAAAAGCTCGAACTCAAGTCCTACCACACAGTGTAAGACAAAACTATACCCAGACAGAGGAAGGAAAAAAAAAAAA
>NW_005190907.1:0-1161 GCF_000239375.1 Pundamilia nyererei
AAGTAAAAAGCTAACTTTTAGATTTTACTTTTTAAGGTATTTTAATTATTTTAGGTAATATCTTGATAATATTAAAAATCATATATATGCTTTTAACCCAATTTAAACCTGCAGTAACTATTTCGGCAGCAGACACAAGCGCAGCACAGAAAATTGACATTTTTATTTTGACTTCTTAGCATACAAATCAGAGCTGACCGTGTGTGTGTATGATGACAGTACAGAATGTCACTGGCTATATGAAAGCTTAATAATTTTAAATACATTTAAGAACAAAAAAAAAAAGATAAAGAGTTGCTGATTTGGAGTCAAGTAAATATTGACAATTGGTTGAAAAAGCTGATATTGGTCAGAAGAATACTTTAACATCATTTCTTTCTGGCCTTCTGGTCCAAGATTTACTCTATTTCTGGGTCTGTTAATTTAAACTAGGTGTAGTTTTTTTAGCTGCTAAATGCTAGCCAGTTGCTAGCACAGGGGTGCTTGCGACCACCATCTTGATTACTAGCCTGTTGCTAAGGCTGTTTCTTTATTTTTCTTTTTTCTTTTGAATACGCTTTATTGACAAAGCACAAAATACAGATATACAAATACAAAATAGCAAACACAATGTCAGGGGGTTCGTATAAAAAAAACAAAATAGACACAGTCTATTAAAGAATCACATGATATTGAACAGGGAACAAGTTTATGGTTTTGACAGCTTTTAGATTTTGAGAATGTTGTATGGTTTTAACATATTGTTTGGTTTCATTTAAAAAGCACTGAAAGGATGGTTTTGCGTTAGAAAATTTCAACTTATGTATATGAAATTTAGCCAATAATATCAATAAATTTGTTTGCCCTGTGCATGGGGTACTTAAAGAAACCAAACAATATTTTCTCGTAACAAAGAGAGAACTCAGAAAAGATAAAGGAAACAACAAAAACACAAAATTCTTGCCAGAAAAGATTCGTGTATAAGCATGACCAAAATAAATGAGAAATATCTTCCTTCACTGTTGCTAAGGCTGTTGTCGCTACCTGATCCGTACCGGATGCGCAAATCTTACGTCACTCCCTCTCTTTGCCAACATCGCGACGTTCAATATATTTGAATGATGGTTAGCGCTCAGTTAGCTCCTAGCATTTCTCAACAGCTCTGCCTCCTTTTCGACTGCC
>NW_005190907.1:2315-3631 GCF_000239375.1 Pundamilia nyererei
GAAAAGCAAAAATTTGTTGCGGATACGGATTATCCATTGTTTAAATGTCCCGGTAGTCGAAAAGGAGGCAGAGCTGTTGAGAAATGCTAGGAGCTAACTGGGCGCTAAGCGTATCATTCAAATATATTGAATGTCGCAATGTTGGCAAAGAGAGGAAGTGACGTAAGATTTGCGCATGCGGGGTACCGATCGGGTTTCCGGTATAGATCGGGTAGCAACAGTACGGTCCGACTTTGCACATGCGCAGCAAGGATCGGGGAGTCCTGATCCTTAACTATCTTTTTATTTTTCGTTTTTGTCTTTATTATATTGAAATGGTTCATTAATGCAAAAACTTTAAGAGGTACTTATTATTCTTAACATCTTAACAGATACTCTCACCCGTAACTATCGTAAAACGCTACGACCGGAAGTAGACACCTTTCGCACATGCGGGGTACCGATTCGGTTTCCGGTATGGATCGGGTAGTGACAGCTGTATCCACACTGGAAGCGATTTGCTGGATGCTAAAGCTTTGACAGCTGGTCACTAGTGGACATTTCATGTTTTGTTTGTCTAGGTAGCTTTCAGATCCTTCTGTCCACCAATCAGAGTTTAGTAAAGATGTTTTGATTTAGATGAATGATGACTGTGCTGTTGTTTTTGTTGCCAGGTTACAGATCAGATTATACCACACCCAGCGTTTTTTCTTATTTACCCAGAGAGCTTAATTGTTGTAGAGCAAGAAAAAAAAGCACTTAAAGAGTAAATAAATTTTTTTTTTAAGTGTTGCAAACAAACATGCATATTTATTGTAATGCTTATCTGTGCTGCACAATGGATGCAGTGTTACAACGTAGTTATTAATATTTATTACCAATGACGCCACACTACAAAATAAACGCAATGAAATAGTAATGAGGTCATCAGGAGGCAGATGCAAGCCTTCTGTCCATCAGCAGTTATCTGCTTCCCTTCCAGCAGATGCTCCTCAGCATGAAAGGCCGACTGCAGCTGCTAATGATTCACGTTTTCTGGCTAAAAGATGAATCACAAGATAAGAATGACCTTTTTGTCCTTAATCAGCCGGCGTTACTGGACGAATGTCAAAAGTTAATGCAGAAAATAGAGCAGTTTGTGAAATGACTGGGAGAAACAAGCTGTAGTAATGTGGAGGCTTGTTCTGAATGAATCAATATGCCACTGATGCTGCGATTATGGAAATGATTCACTGACAACCTGTTGGTCATAGCTCAGATATGAAGGGAATGGGTGGTGTATTGGATTACGTCGTGCTGGAGCTCTATACCAAACGCTGGAAGCCAGAATTGTGTTT
>NW_005190908.1:2686-3628 GCF_000239375.1 Pundamilia nyererei
TTTTGTGCCACCACAGTGAAGATGGACTTCTTTGTTCCTTCTTTAATATTCCAACCTTTGTAATGATGGGATAATTTTCTCTGGCTGCTCTGTTTATGTGACCTGAATACATTAAGAGAACATGTATCGATAAAGTAAGATATAACCTACCACCTTACATTGATCTCTATGACATTTCTACTAAAGTTCAGGAAAACAGGTTGAATAAGAAAGATCATTGCACTGACCTCTGACTGTAAGTCTGCTTTTCTGAGTATCTGTATGAACCTCAGTGGAGCACGAGTAGAGACCTTCATCAGACTTCTGAACATTAGTGAGAGTCAAATTGTCTTTAGAATCAGATCCAATTATCTTCCCATCTTTATAGAAATAAGACTTCACCGGTTCACCATCTCTGCATTGACAGAGCAGAGTCACATTACTTCCTGTCCACACAGGAGATGAAGGGATGTCCAGGATCAGGGAACCAGCTGACCAACAGAGACACAAACAGAGTGATACAGAGACAGACTTCCACCAACACACAGAGTCATACAGACACAGCTGGAACATCTGTACCTGAAACAATGATGTTGACTTCATCACTACGCTGTCCAGATGAGCTTTCACAGAAGTAAGCTCCATCAGAGGGGTCACGCAACTTGAGTTGACACTGAGAATTTTTAAGAACAAAGCCTGCAGCTGCTCCACATCTCTCAGTGACTCCTCCTCTGGTCCTCTTCACTGTCCATCCATCAACTCTTTGTTCATCATCATCATTACAAGACAGAATCGCTAGAGCACCAAGACTGAAGAACTGCTTTTGATCTGGAGTTACACTCAGAGAGACTGAAGGGCAGACAGATACACAGACAGACTAAATGTATTTGTCTTCTTGTTGGAGTCTCACTGATGGTTTTCACTTCCATCTACTCACCTGCAGAAACAGTCAGTGCAGAGAGA
>NW_005190909.1:0-1098 GCF_000239375.1 Pundamilia nyererei
CTGCAATCTTTCGACTGCGCCTCCAGCTGACCCGATGTCCACATCAGAGGGGAGGTAAGCATTGGAGGTTGCGTTGGAGCCGGAGTAGGGAGGGTGATGCGTCAGTGAGTGCTTATCAGTATCAATATCAGTTTTCTACTTTTGGCTCTCGGAGGAGGCGGACGCACTTTTTCTCCTCTCCCTTATCTTCCCTGCTTATGTCCTTGTCTAGTCTCATGTTTTTTTGTATTACTTTCCCTGGAACACTCTCTCACAGTCTGCTTCTAAAACCTAAAGAGAATTATGGATTTGATCAACTGGTCTCTGAATGCTATTGACACCCTTTTCTCAACGAAAAGTCTGGGCTCGGGAAAGCCGTGGAGGGACTTTCCCTGCCGGATACACGATGGACGGGTGGCAGGAATGGAGGGTTGTGTGCCTGGCGGGACTGTCGATCGAGGATGCTGAAGATATCTACCTTTTTACAATGCCTACCACTCTGTGGCTGAGTTGCTGTCGTTCACGTCCACTTTGTCCTCTCACCAGCACCACGCTGGAACTTCACTGAGCTCCTGAGAGTGACTCATTCTTTCACAAATGTTTGTAGAAGCAGTCTGCATGCATAGGTGCCTGATTTTATACACCTGTGGTCATGGAAGTGATGCAACACCTGAATTCAATGATGTGGCTGGCTAAATAAATACTTTTGGTAATATAGTGTATTGTCTTGAGGAATTTTGGACTGAGACAATATTTTAGTGCTGCATATCTTTAAAAAGGTCCTCTATGCTGTTGCATTCTGGGGCAGCAGGTTAAGGGTCGCAGACGCCAACAGACTCAGTAAAGTGATCTGCAAGTCCAGTAATGTTGTGGGGATATTGTCCAAGATAAGGACAATGTTAGACAACACCTCCCACCCACTCCATGAGGTCCTGGCCACAGGACACGCTCAGTGAGAGACTGAGATTTCCCATAATGCACCACTGATTGACAGGAAATCAATATCTCTGTACCTCTCCAAAAGTTGATTCTGTTCATCTTCAGTCTCAGCTGACTGCAGGTTTCAATCTTATAAACAGTAATGGGGGACATCTAAAAGCTGACGTGTACTGTAAACCT
>NW_005190909.1:2428-3625 GCF_000239375.1 Pundamilia nyererei
TGTCTAAAATATACAGAACACTTTCTAAAATAGATGAATCAATATCCCTTCCTATTGCAAAATGGGAAGCAGATTTATCGATCAGCTTAGACCAAATCCTTTGGTCTCAGATATGCTTAAAAACCTTTCAATGGATCAGAAATCCCAGTTTGCAATTAATCCAATACAAAATATTACACAGAGTGCACTATACTGGTCATAGGATGTTCAAGATGGGCTATACGCCTTCCAACAACTGCTCACACTGCACAGCAAATACACCGAACAATTACATCCACGCTCTTTGGTTCTGTCCACCAGATCAGAAGTTTTGGCATGAGATATGTAAAGACTTATCAAAGTGTCTGAAATGTAACATTCCAGCCTCCCCTTTAGTGTGCATGCTGGGCAACTTGGATGAGGTCACTGCAGAAATAAACACAGCTCACGTTGTTTTTACGTCCCTATGCATTGCCAAGAAAATGGTCCTCATTAACTGGAAAAATAAAAATAATCTTAATTCTAACCAATATAAAAACCATCTAATTGATCACATTAGTCTTGATACAACCTCTGCCATCACATTTGATCAATCCCTTTGGGCTCCTTTGATCGGCTTCATCACCTAGTGGGGGTGGGGGGTCATGGTTTGGTCCTGCCCTCGCTATTGTGGTTGATATGGGGGTAGGGATGGCTTTAGGGCGTCTGGGGAGTCCCTAGGGATGTTTTCCCTGGAGGGGGATGTGGCCATGACCTGGTTAGGGGCTCTGGGGGCTCTTAGATGGTGTTTTCCTTGTGGCTGCGTACAGCAGAGATGGGGGAGGGTCTGTGCTGGCGGACGTTGGTTACTGGCCTGGTAGCCTGGCTGCCCCTGGGTGGGTCCGGGACGGGCGCGGAGGCTTGGGGGTCTGGGGGTGCTCCGCCCCCGGTCTGGGGTGCTGGCCGGGCCTTGGGGGCTTGGGTCCTGGCTGTTGTGTCGCCGGAGCTGTGGGCGGGTGGGTGCAGGGGGGCTCAGCCCGAGTGCAGGGGACCTCTGGTGCATTGGCCCAACTAGGGGGCTCTCTAACTGGTGGGGAGGTTGTTATATCTTTGCAGGTGGTCTCCTCTCTACAGGAGCTCACTCTGCAGGTGGGGGGAGAGATATAGGAGAGGTGGAGAATGAACTCAACCTGGGTGTCTATTGTCTTGTGTAGTTTGGGAGATGATTGGATGATGGGG
>NW_005190910.1:0-796 GCF_000239375.1 Pundamilia nyererei
AGCTGGGAGACACAGCTGACGCTGATTACCCTGACGAGAGAGGGAGAGCACAAAGCTGAACGCACAGACCTACAAAGTAAAACAGGAAGTACACGACAGACAGAGATCAGACACAGAACTAAACAGACGCAGACTCATGAGCAGACAGAATAACACCATGGACAGACAGAAGGAACACAGAGAAAAGGGAGCACAGAATAAACACTGGGAAACCAAATAACAAAGCTTAAAAACAAGAACTCAGGAAGTACTGCCAAACTAGGAAGCTGAAATACTAGGACAGAAGCCAAAACAAACAGTCATACTTTATAACAGAGTCAAAAGTAAAAGTACAAAACCAAAAACACTGGGTCACCGATCCAGGACCGTGACACAAATACTTGCAGGCTTTTACCAACAAGTTGTCCTTGAGCCAGAAACTAAAACAATATTAATGCAGAGGACAGAAAGTTCAAATTCCAAAAAGCTGCTGTTAAGCAAAAGCACACTGATGGCTTCATGTATTCTAATTAGTTTTAAACTATCAACAATACACAGCACAACTTTACAAATAAACAACAGGGCAAACGTGCTCTTGAACTTGATTCCAGCCAAATGCTTCATATTGTTTATCTCCAGAAGTTGATTCTGTTCATCAGGACGTAGCGTTTTGTGGGAGAAACGTTTCATCATCATCATCAGGCGACGTCTTCAGTCTCAGCTGACTGCAGGTTTCAATCTTATAAACAGTACATTTGCATAATGACTGAAACCAGCCCACTGAAGGAACAATGGGCTGGGAGGTCAGTTCCTTAAT